>NC_092376.1:51000713-51208213 GCF_030028105.1 Mobula birostris
ATTGGATGCACATCAGCTATGGATTGGTTTGCAGGCCATTACTTCTCACAAGGTGAAACCTAATATCATAAATGGTCATGATGCTTCGCTCCCAGATGAGCTCAATGCCTTTTATACATGCTTTGAAATGGAGAATAAAACTACACCTGTGCGAATCCCTGCAGCATCTGGTGACCGTGTGATCTCTGTCTCAAAGGCCTATGTCAGAACATCTTTCAGGAGAGTGAACCCTTGCAAGGCACCAGGCCTTGGTGGATTCCAGTTAATTGGGACACATCAGGACTAATACATTTTGGCCCAATTAAGCAGCTGCCTCAATTAGCCAAAGTTTCATGAAAATAGTTAAAAAGGCATAAAAAGACAAACTATTGTTTAAATGAATTACGAATTATATGAAATACAAGACAAATTAGAACTCTACCAATTCTACTTAAGTACAATAAAACTGTAGAACCATAGAACCATAGAAACTACAGCACAGAAACAGGCCCTTTGGCCCTTCTTGGCTGTGCCAAACCATTTTCTGCCGAGTCCCACTGACCTGCACACGGACCATATCCCTCCATACACCTCCCATCCATGTATCTGTCCAATTTATTCTTAAATGTTGAAAAGGAACCCGCATTTACCACCTAGTCTGGCAGCTCATTCCATACGCCCACCACTCTCTGTGTGAAGAAGCCCCCCCCTAATGTTCCCTTTAAACTTTTCCCCCCTCACCCTTAACCCATGTCCTCTGGTTTTTTTCTCCCCTTACCTCAGTGGAAAAAGCCTGCTTGCATTCACTCTATCTATACCCATCATAATTTTATATACCTCTATCAAATCTCCCCTCATTCTTCTACACTCCCGGGAATAAAGTCCTAACCTATTCAACCTTTCTCTGTAACTGAGTTTCTCAAGTTCTGGCAACATCCTTGTAAACCTTCTCTGCACTCTTTCAACCTTATTTATATCCTTCCTGTAATTTGGTGACCAAAACTGAACACAATACTACAGATTCGGCCTCATCAATGCCTTATACAACCTCATCATAACATTCCAGCTCTTATACTCAATACTTCGATTAATAAAGGCCAATGTACCAAAAGCTCTCTTTACGACCCTATCTACCTATGACGACACTTTCAGGGAATTTTGTATCTGTATTCCCAGATCCCTCTGTTCCACTGCACTCCTCAGTGCCTTACCATTAACCCTGTATGTTCTACGTTGGTTTGTCCTTCCAACGTGCAATACTTCACACTTGTCAGTATTAAACTCCATCTGCCATTTTTCAGCCCATTTTTCCAGATGGTCCAAGTCCCTCTGCAGCCTCTGAAAACCTTCCTCACTGTCTACTACACCTCCAATCTTTGTATCATCAGCAAACTTGCTGATCCAATTTACCACATTATCATCCAGATCATTGATATAGATGACAAATAACAATGGACCCAGCACTGATCCCTGTGGCACACCACTAGTCACAGGCCTCCACTCAGAGAAGCAATTCTCTACCACCACTCTCTGGCTTCTTCCATCGATCCAATGTCTAATCCAATTTACCACCTCTCCATGTATACCTAGCGACTGAATTTTCCTAACTAACCTCCCATGCGGGACCTTGTCAAAGGCCTTACTGAAGTCCAAGTAGACAATATCCACTGCCTTCCCTTCATCCACTTTCCTGGTAACCTCCTCGAAAAACTCCAACAGATTGGTCAAACATGACCTACCAAGCACAAAGCCATGTTGACTCTCCCTAATAAGCCCCTGTCTATCCAAATGCTTGTAGATTCTGCCTCTTAGTACTCCCTCCAATAACTTACCTACTACTGACATTAAACTCACCGGCCTATAATTTCCCGGATTACTTTTCGATCCTTTTTTAAACAACGGAACAACATGAGCCACTCTCCAATCCTCCAGCACTTCACCCGTAGACAGCGACATTTTAAATATTTCTGCTAGGGCCCCCGCAATTTCAACACTAGTCTCCTTCAAGGTCCGAGGGAACACTCTGTCAGGTCCCGGGGATTTATCCACGTTAATTTTCCTCAAGACAGCAAGCACCTCCTCCTTTTCAATCTGTACAGTTTCCATGGTCTCACTACTTGATTCCCTCAATTCCATAGATTTCATGCCAGCTTCCTTAGTAAATACAGACGCAAAAAACCTATTTAAGATCTCCCCCATTTCCTTTGGTTCCGCACAAAGCCGATCACTCTGATCTTCAAGAGGACCAATTTTATCCCTTACAATCCTTTTGCTCTTAATATACTTGTAAAAGCTCTTTGGATTATCCTTCACTTTGACTGCCAAGGCAACCTCATGTCTTCTTTTAGCCCTCCTGATTTCTTTCTTAAGTATTTTCTTGAACTTCTTATACTCCTCAAGCACCTGATTTACCCCCTGTTTCCTATGCATTTCATACAACTCCCTCTTCTTCTTTATCAGAGTTGCAATATCCCTTGAGAACCAAGGTTCCCTATTCCTATTCAACTTGCCTTTAATCCTGACAGGAACATACAAACTCTGCACTCTCAAAATTTCCCCTTTGAAGGCTTCCCACCTACCAGTCACATCTTTGCTAGAGAACAACCTGTCCCAATCCACGCTTTTTAGATCCTTTCTCATTTCTTCAAATTTGGCCTCTTCCAGTTCAGAACCTCAACTCTAGGACCAGATCTATCCTTGTCCATGATCAAATTGAAACTAATGGTGTTATGATCACTGGAACCAAAGTGCTCCCCTACACAGACTTCTGTCACTTGCCCTAATTTGTTTCCTAACAGGAGATCCAATATTGCATCCCCTCTAGCTGGTCCCTCTATATATTGATTTAGAAAACTTTCCTGAACACATTTTACAAACTCTAAACCATCTAGACCCCTAACAGTATGGGAGTCCCAATGAATGTATGGAAAATTAAAATCCCCTACCACCACAACTTTATGTTTCCTGCAGTTGCCTGCTATCTCTCTGCAGATTTGCTCTTCCAAGTCTCGTTGACTATTGGGTGGTCTGTAATACAATCCCACTAATGTGGCCATACCTTTCCTGTTTCTCAGCTCCACCCATAAGGACTCAGTAGACAAGCCCTCTAATCTGTCCTGCCTGAGCACTGCTGTAATATTTTCCCTAACAAGCAATGCTACTCCCCCACCTTTCATTCCTCTGCCTCGATCACATCTGAAACGTCGGAACCCTGGAATATTAAGCTGCCAGTCCTGCCCCTCCTGTAGCCAAGTTTCACTAATTGCTACAACGTCATAATTCCACGTGTCAATCCACGCCCTCAACTCATCCGCCTTCCCCACAATACTCCTAGCATTGAAATATATACACCTCAGAAGATTTTTACCACCACTCACAACCTTTCTATCAGCGGATTTGCTTAAACTTTCAACATCATTTATTTTCACCCCAGCCACACTGTCAGCTCTGGCACTCTGGTTCCCATCCCCCTGCAAATCTAGTTTAAAGCCTCCCCAATAGCACTAACAAACCTCCCTGAAAGGATATTGGTCCCCCTGTGGTTCAAGTGTAACCCGTCTCTCTTGTACAGGTCCCACCTGCCCCAGAAGAGGTCCCAATGATCCTGAAATCTGAAACCCTGCCCCCTACACCAGTTCCTCAGCCACTTGTTCCTCCTCCAGAGCATCCTATTCCTACCCTCACTGGCACCTAGCACAGGTAGCAATCCTGAGATTACCACCCTCGAGGTCCTGCTTTTCAAATTCCTACCAAGCTCTCTATACTCACTCTCCAGGACCTCCTCACTCTTCCTTGCTATGTCATTGGTACCGATGTGCACCACGACATCTGGCTGATCACCCTCCCACTTCAGAATGTCATGCAATCGATCAGAGACATCCTTGACCCTGGCACCTGGGAGGCAACAAACCATCCCAGATTCTCTGTCAGGACCACAGAACCTCCTATCTGCACCTCTAACTATCGAGTGAGTATATTAGTTCCTAATAGTTATTGACGGAGGAATTCATCCAGTGCACATTGTTGTATTCCTTTCATTAAAATGTAAACAAACAAAATCAGCGCAGACACCTAGTGCAGATAATGGACTCCCTTCGTACAATCATTTTGTTGATGGAATCCTCTAAATCTTCATTTTCACAGTAAAGTTCAAGATGCCTTCAAATGTTTCATAGTTCCTAACTTGTTGAAGTAGTGAAATCCCTACTTTTACCCCTGGCTTTTTCTGGCATCCCCAAGCCTGAATGCTTGACGCCGCAGTGAGCAAAACAGTTCTGAATTGTCTTACAATATGCAGTCAACAATGGGTTTGAATTCAATGAGCCTGGTTATTGGGAAATGTTCTATTAATATTGCATTCCACTAATGTATGATTCAGGACTGCTTATTTCTCGCTGTCAGTGATAGAAATTACAGATTTTTGAGCACAAGTGCATACAACTGATGCCATTTAAAAACTGTTAACTCTAAACATGACCCAGTGCCAAATGGGCACACAAGTGCACACGTCTGATGCTGTCAGAAACTGTTCGGCAACAGTCTCCTGCTCCAACTAAGCGGTATAGTGTCCCAAATAAATCAAGGAAATCCTGACTACTGTATTTTCTTGATTAGTTTTTGTCCCAAATAGGTGGTTGCCTGATTAACTGATGGCCTAACTACCAGGAATCCATTGTACTTACTGTAATTTATAGGGTTTTTTTATTATGCATTGCAGTGTACTGCTGCCACACAGCAACAAATTTCACGACATATGCCAGTGATATTAAACCTGATTCTGATTCTGTACATTTATGGTCTTCTGCTGCTGTAGCCCATCCACTTCGAGTTTCAACGTTCTGTGCATTCAGAAATACTCTTCTGCTCACCCCTGTTGTATTGCATGGTTATTTGAGTTACTGTCCACAAGCTGCTTATGTCCACAGAACTGCTGCTCACTGGAGGGTCTTTTTGTTTCTCACATCATTCTCTGTCAACTCTGGAGGTTCAAAGGTTCAAAGGTCAAGTTTAATGTCAGAGAAATGTATACAATATACATCCTGAAATGCTTTTTCTTTGCAAAACATCCACGAAAACAGAGAAGTACCCCAAAGAATGAACGACAGTTAAACGTGAGAACCCCAAAGTCCCCCCCAGCTCTCCCCTCCCACACATAAGTGGCAGCGAACAATGATCCCCCTTCCCCCACAGGCAAAAAAAAAGCAAGCAGTGGTTACCGTCACCGAGCCCAACCATGAGCTAAGCAATAGCGAAGACAGAGACCTTGCAGTTACACCATAAGCTTCGCATTTCATCCGAGTTCGACAACCCACAGGTTCTCTCTCTTCCTGGCAAGGGAGAGCGAGGTGTCCCCCATTTTCACAGCGAGCGGGAGACATAACAACAATCCACTGGTTTACGATCTTAAAAGCCCGTTTCGTGGCCTGTGTCCAAAGATCACAAAGACCTTGGATCTTTGGGCCCACAGCAAAAGATTTTCCAGCATCCAGTCATAGAGACTGTTGTGCGTGAAAATCCGAGGAGATCTGCAGTTACTGGGATACTCAAAGCGCCCCATCTAGCACCATAAGACATAGGAGCAGAATTAGGCCATTTGGCCCATCAAATGTGCTTTGCCATTCCATCACAGCTGATTTGTTATAAATTCACAAATTCCTGTAGCCCACAGAGAGTCGTTGATGTACACTGGTGCCATCTTCGAGAGTCTCAATCTCATTCTCCCGCTTTCTCCCCATAACCTTTGACGGCCTGACCGGTCAAGAATCTACCACCCTCCACTTTAAATATTCCCAATGACTTGGCCTCCACAGTCATCTGTGGCAATGAATTCCACAGATACACAACCCTCTGGTTAAAGAACATCACAGTCTTTCCACGGTTGAAATCTTCCCTTTTTGATGTTTGGTCTGAACAGTAACTGAACCTCTTGACCATGTCTGCATGCTTTTATGCATCAAGTTACTGCCACATGTGTGGCTGATTAGATACTTACAATAAGGAGCAGGTTTAACTAATATTGTGGCCACTGTGTGTATCTCTACGTCAGAATGCAGTCGCAGTGGAATGACTCAGGAAATATAATAAGCCTGGTTATTGAGGGATGTTTCATGAATATGCAGATCACAACTGGTATGGTTCAGAACATGCATTGAATGTGCTTACTGTGGAATGTTTTATCAATATGCAGTCAACAATGGGTTTGAAAACAATGAGCCTGGTTATTGGGAAATGTTCTACTAATATTGCATTCCACTAATGTATGATTCAGGACATGCAATATACCTGGTAACTGGGAGATACTGTATCAGCATGCCGTACACAGTGGGTGTGATTGAGAGGCATGCACAGAACATTGGAATAGAGTCATAGAGCACTACAGTATAGAAACAGGCCATTCAGTCCGTCTGTGTACCCGTCTGTTTCTCTGCCTCATCCCATCTACTTGCTCCTGGACTATGTCCCTTCATATCCCTCTCATCCATATACACATCAAAACTTCTCTTAAATGGTGCAATTGAACCCACATGCACCATCCCCGCTGGCAGCTTGTTCGATTCCTGCACCATCTACTGAGAGAAGAAGTTCCCCCACAGGTTCTCCTTAAATATTTGACTTTTCACCCTAAACCTATTACCTCTAGTTCTAGTCTCTCCCTACTTCAGGGGAAAATAACCTGCAAGTATTTATCCTATGTATACCCCTATACCTGCATAAAATTCCCCTCATTCTCCCACATGCTGCAGGAAAAGAAGACCTAACTTATTCAACCTTTCTCACTAGCTCATGTCCTCAATATCCTTGTAGTTTTTCTCTGTTCGCTTTTAAGTTTATTGATATTAGTACTTAGGTTGGTGAATGGCTGGTGACCAGAATTGCATGAAATATACCAAATTTTGCCTCACTGTTGTCTTACACAACTTCAACATAACATCCTAACTCCTGCACTCAATGCTCTTTCTTGTACTCAAAGCTAACTTGATCCTGTACTCAATCTTTGTGGAATCTTTAAAATCAAAGTTGCATGTGAACTTTTGATTGCAGGAACACTTAGAGATGAAACTAGATTTGTAAAGAGCACTGCACTGTTTCCTGGGATATAATTGCAATAACTGAAATCCCTTATAAGGAGTAATTTTTTAAGTGTGTAATGTTATCCAATGATCTTTCCTGGGAGATGAGGTGAAGTGAGTGGGATGAGGTGTTGTGACTTGTTCTGACATTAATTCCCTGCACAAATTGGTCCAGAAACAGCTCTTCAACTGCAATTGTGATAAGGAATTTCTGCCTCCTTCAAATGTTATTGGTTGTGCCCTTATTCTGTTAAATCCTTAATTCAGATGTTCACTCCCTCAAGCTGCTGCAGCTCCCTAAATATTGCAGTACCCACTATTGCTATTCGCAGACTGAGTTCCCAGTGCACAGTACTAGAGACTGGACCAACTGCCAAGTATGAAAAAATTAGCATTTATATATCACTTGTTATAATCTCAGGGCATCCCAAACTCTCTTCATACCGAATGAAGTAAAAACAGAAGGGTAATGAGTAACCAGTTAATTTTCTTTTGGCAATCATGATTAAATAATAAATATTGTCCTGGCCAAAATATAAACAGAAAATGCTGGAAATAATCAGCAGCTCAGCCCTGAATTGGAGTGGCACTGCTCCAATCAATTGGCCACTCTACTGTCCAATATTATCAAATGGATATTCAGAATCACCAAGGAATTCTGGCACAACTCCAGAATGTGTCGACAGCAACCCACTCAGAATATTTCTCGCATTTTCTGTTTTTATTTTAGATTTTGAGTTTTACAACATCATTCAGGCTACCCGAACGATTCTTGTTCGAATGCCAGTATCAGTGAAAACATCAATTGTAGAGATGGTGCAGTTTCACAGTTCTCGGGTTTGCTCAAATCTCCTCCCACATTCCAGAGAGAGATGGGGTAATTGGCCACTGTAAATTGCTTATTGTGTGTGGTGGAATCTGGCAAAGTAGAGAGGAATGTGGGGAGAATAAAAAATATGGGAATAGTGTAGGTTTAATGTAAAAAAGGGTGCTGAATAGTTGGTGAGGAATCAGTGGGCTGTGCGGTCATTTTCTGTGCTATAGTGTATGTGACAATGACTGTGTCTTCGCTGAGGTTCATGTATCTAAAAAAACCTAAATATTGCAGTGTATGTAATAATGCACCATGAATATGTTTTTTCTTTAATTAACTGCAGCTGTGGTGAATATACAACCTTATTAATAGAGGAAATGCCTTCCAAGTCTCACAAACCCATATTAAATCATTTTTTTTAGAATTGTTATTTTCTTCTCCATGCCCAATCCACTCCTAATCCTTCTACTGTAACCCCTTCTATCACTATCTGTATACCTGTTACACATGCAATGCAATACAACCATATTAGAACATAGTGCCTCTGGTTATTGTCACTGTGGTGTGAACGTAAGTCTAATTTACATTCGTGCATTTATGCATGTAATAACATAACAAATCACCTCATTGCCTCCAGATCCTAGACAATTAAGAGAAAGACATATTATTGAGAATATTATTTCTAATGTAGTTAATCAACTCTCCACTTTGGCAGTGACTTCTTTACAAGTGAAAGGGTCATTTATATAGTCTTTAGCAAAGTTTAATAATAAATGTAATCCTGAAAATGATCAAAAATAAAGGTTTGCTCATTATTTGTCTTATCTAATACATCTTGATTTAGTTTAAGTTGCTGCAAGTTGGTAAACAGATATAGCCTCCCAACACCTCACTCCATTACTTCCCCAGGTCCAAAAATGAATCTCATGAATTAATTGTGTATGAGATATGTATTTAAAAGGATAAAGGGATAATTATAAAGTGTGTTTTATACAACAGAAATTTTGCTTTTTATTAATTGTATGAAAAGACCACTGTCACTTTTCACAAAGATCCAGGGCACTATTTAGTCTGACTAATGATCTGTAGTTGTAATTACCAAATGAATTTTCACTCTCAGTCTAGATCATGATTAACAAGGCAATTTAACACAGTATCTCCTGCTTTATAGAATCGTTTGTGTTCTTCCACTTTAACTTGTTAAGACTGAAGGTGTTTTCAATTCCAGCTCTTGACAAAATCTGGAATATACTGCCTGAGAGAGTGATGGAAGCAGAGTCATTGAAAACATTAAAGAAATGCTTAGATGAGCACTTGAATTGCCAATGGATATAAGGAAATCAACCAAGTGCTGGAAAATGAGAGCCAGTGGATGTTGTTTACTGGATTTTCAGAAAGTCTTTGATAAGGTGGCTCATCTAAGTCTGCTAAACAAGATAAGACCCCATGGTTTTACAGGAAAGATACTAGTATGGATAGTAATTTATGGATAGGTTCCCTGGGTGGCATGATGACCGAATGAGTCACCGTGGTTCGGACATGGCCCAAGTGCAGAGTGAGAGGCACTGAAGCAAGTTGATAGATCACAGTCTTTAATGCGAACAGTATTAAAAGGAAAGAAAACAATAAATGCTAGGCCAAACAGGGCCATTAACTAAAACTCTCAAATGGAAGACGAAGCCTACACTGCGGCCGAAAAGAGCAACTAAAAATTAAATGAATACCACTAGTCTTCAGCTTCGGTTGACTCAACAGTCCAATAAGGCGGAATGCAGGCAGCGAAGTGTTTCTGTGTCCTGTCCTGGTTTCAAGTCTCAACAAACACTACGACAGAGTGAATGGAGTTAACTACTATCACAATGAAATAATAATTAGCTGACACGTGCATATTCACAAGCGCAATTGCCAAATCTGATACACTGCTGAATCTGTAATTGTGACAGAATGGCTTGATTAAATGCAGTACAACTCTATGAAAATCTGACAGTTAAATTTGCCAATTTTCCATAGCTGCTTTGGAACGGGCAGAAGCAGACAGTCTGAATTTTTAACTGACTCCTGTGGAACTCCACTAGTCACCAGCAGCCAACCATAAAAGACCCATTTATTCCCATATTTTGTCTCCTGCAGTCAGCCAATTTGTTATCTTTCTTGTAATAACATGGGCTCTTATTTTGTTTAGCAGCCTCGAGTGTGGGACCTTGTCAAAGACCTTCTGAAAATCCAAGTAAGCAACATGCACTGACTCTCCTTTGTCTACCTTGCCTGTTATTTCCTCAAAGAATTCCAACATATTTGTCAGGAAAGGTTTTCCTTGAAGGAAACCATGCTGATTTTGGCCTATTTTATCATTACCCTCAAAACTCATCCTTAATAATGGACTCCAACATCTTCCCAACCACTGACATCAGGCTAAATGACCTGTAAATTCCTTTCTTCTGTCTCCTTCCTCCTGAAATAGTGAAATGACATTTGAAATTTTCCAGTCCTCTGGAACCATTCCAGAATCTAGTGAATCTTGAAAGATCATTACCAATGCCTCCACAATCTCTTCAGCCACCTCTTTCAGAACCACGGGGTGCAGCCCATCTGGTCCAGGTGACTTACCTACCTTCAGCCTTTTCAGCTTCCCAAGCACTTTCTCCTTAATAATAGCAACTACATTCACTTCTACCCCCTGGCACTCTTGAATTTCTGGCATACTGCTTGTGTCTTTCACAGTGAAGACTAACACAAAAATACTTATTAAGTTTAACTGCCATTTTGCATCCCCCCCCCCCCCATTACTACCTCTCTAGTATCATTTTCCAGTGGGCAAATATTCACTTCCGCTTCTCTTTTACTCTTTATATATCTGAAAAAGTTTTATCTATCTTCATTTATATTATTGGCTAGCTTACTTTCATATTTCATCTTTTCACTCCTTATAGCCTGTCTAGTTGCCCTCTGTTGATTTTTAAACTTTCTCAAATTGTCTAACTTCTCACTAATTTTTGTTATATTATATCTCCCCTCTTTGAGCTTTATGCTGTCTTTGACTTCCCTTGTCAGCCATGCTTCATTGTTTCATACTCCCTTTAGAATATTTCTTCAGAATGTATCTATCCTGCGTTTTCCGAGTTATTTATATTTTTCTGAATTTCTTTTATAAACTCCAACCATTACTATTCTGCTGTTATCTCCAATAACTGCTTCCAAAGTGTTCCTTTGCCTTAAACTCCCTAATCAAATCTGGTTCATTACAAACACCCAATCCGGAATTGCATTTCTCTAGTGGGCTCAACCACACACTACTCTAAAAAGCCATCTCGTAGGCATTCTATGAATTCCCCCTTGGTAGCCAGCATCAGTTTCCCAATCTACCTGCATATTGAAATCCCCTGTGATTATCATAACATTGCACTTTTTACATACATTTTCTATCTACCATCGTAACTTGTTCGCCACATCTTGGCTGCTGTTTGGAGACCTGTTTATAACTCTTATCTCCCTTTTTCTTTCTTCCCTTGCAGTTTCTTAATTCTATCCACAAGGATTCTACATCTTTCAGTACCATATCACTTCTTTCTAAGGATTTTATTTTATTTTTTAACCAACAGAGCCTCCCCACCCTTGTAGGTCCGGTTTTTTTGATACAATGTGTATCCTTGGATGTTAAGCTCCAAGGATATTGTTTTCCCCAGCTTTACTGAGGCTTCCAAATGGCAAGTTATTTTCTGGACCCAAGAGATCTAATTTATGTTCAGAAGGCTTTGACTGTGTTTCACATTACAATTGGTCCTACAGCAGCTCAGGGACTGATGCTCAAAAATGGGTGGCTTAAGTATTTGGACACGAGGAAATCTGCAGATGCTGGAAATTTGAGCAACACACACAAAAAATGCTAGTGAACATAGCAGGCCAGGCAGCATCTGTAGGAAGAGGTACAGTCGACGTTTTGGGCCAGGATCCTTCGTCAGGACTCAGTCCTGACGAAAGGTCCCGGCTTAAGTATGTGGTCCAGTTTTGCAATTGGCTTGATTTCACTTGGGAATGACTGCCATCTTACTCTATTCCAAGGTACTGTGCATCTACTTTGAATTACCTGGTGCTGAAAAAAGCAGAACAAAAATGTAATATTTATTGGCAATTTTCTGCAGTACCTTTCCAGTGCTCACAGCTCATGTCCTCCCTCATGTCCTCCCATAGCTGTCATACTACTGGAAAATGAGAAAACGCACCATTATATAAAGTTGCTGCATAAGATGGGCTACAACGTAATGAGTTCCTGCATGTAGTAGGAAATTAGCCTGTGACTCCAGTATTCCTAGAAAATTATACTGTACCTGCCATTAAAACTAATTGCTTTATTTATAACTGGGCAAGTTTTCTGTTCTCAAGGTTAACTTTCCTCCAAAGAGATTTAAATTTCTTCCTTTGGATTCCCTCAGAACCTTTAGGTAGGCTAGGTTATAGTGTCAGCAATTCCAATATAATGATAAGAAACATAAGGCAGAATTCTGCTGCCAAAGAAATAAAAATGCCAGTGGTTTATAGGTGCAATGCAATAGCTCATTCTGACAATATAAAATATCCAGACACGTCCCTCATATTTCCATGGAGCATATGAGGCCATTTGGGCCACTGGCATGATATCAGCTCTCACAGCAATCTCATTTCCTTCATTTATTACCCTACAGCCTGTCCTTTCTCATGCTTCCCAGACTCTCTTTCCCTCCATTTAAGCCAACAAACAGAATATTGTTGTGAGTGGAAGCTGGAGCACCTGGGAAAAACTATGCAGCTACAGGAACAACATGCAAACTCCACACAGACAGCACGACAGGTCAAGAACAAATCCAGGTCTGCTGGAGCTGTGAGGCAGCAATACTACCTGCTGCAAACCATGGCATTGCTAACTAATGCTGCAAACGCTTGTGAACCAAAAGGGAATTTGTTTTGTCCAAATAAATGACTAGAAAGGAAGGGAGCAATAACTCAAGAGAACAGGGTAATAGTAAGGGAGAAACAGCAATGCATTCAACCTTAGTAAATCTCACAAGTGAATGCTTTACTGCATTTTTGTTGAGAACAACTGGAAGGTCAGATCATTCTACAAAACCTTTGAATCATCCATGGTCTTTGAATGATTTTATCCAACTCTTCTTGTTGATCCTGTATGGGGAAGACTTAATCGTTCAGTTGAGGATTGACAGCCAGTCCCGATTTTCCTTTCCTGGAGAAAAAAAAACAACTCCTTTGGAGCCAATTTTTGCATCAATTTCTCTGAAATGATGTTTTCCATTTGGGCAGACTTGCTAAACTTGTTACAAGCTTTTAATTTTGCAAAATCACTGATATAGGGAATGTGATTTTTTTTCTATTTGCTGAAAGTGAACTTATAAATACAGTATCACTGTTTTATATCCTCCTAATGTTAGTGCCCAGCAGGGGAACTTTAAGAGACTATTGCCGACTTTGTGACAAAATTGTATTCAATGGACCTGACATTGTTATTCTGCAAGGTTTCCAGTTCACTCCAAGCAGTGTGCCTAAATCATTGAGAACTGGAACAGGGCCAATAACAGATAGAGCAAGGTCAAGACAGAAACAATTTCCAAGATGATTGCCATGGGGAAATGAAAAGACAATAATGAGAGATGAGTTGGTAGAATCAGGTTGTCAGATCCACAGTGGAGTAAATGGCCAATGGAGGTCAGAGGGTTGGCATGGGACCTGAAGGAGGAGGATTGGAATTTATAGTTCTCTGGATATTAAAGGTATCTAGGGATATTGAGAAAGGAAAAAGATATTTGAGGTAGATCAGCTGTGACTTTGTTGAATGATTTCTCAAGTTGAATTGGAACATTGACATCTAGCTGTAGGTCTGATTCTATTTTTGCTTCTAATGAATACTTTACTGCATTTTTTGTCAAGAATTGGAAGGCATTATTGTTATCCTTTGTACTTTACATAGATACACACACATACACACAGACACACTTGTTCTGTGAAATCATTAAAATGATCCACTTCCAGCAAAGTACTTGAAAAGAATGTATTCTTTGAGGGAATTGGCAAAATAAAACTTAGCTAAAGACAAGTTAACAAACATCATAGCAACTTCTGTACATAGCTGTATGTACAAAATATCTTGTGTAATGGGATTTATTATATAAAGAAGTAACAAATGAGTCAGAATTTATTCAGAGAAATCATTTAGAATCCCTAAAGGCTATTTCCATGCAAAACACTGAGAATATTTGCAAGAATAATAGTGATTTCCAGGAGATCTAAATTCCCTTAAAACATGATTAAAATCTCATGGGGAGCACATCAACGGAATGTTATACCTGATAATTCACAGAGAATAATTGGCTTTAAAATGTTCATTAAAAGTAGTGACATTTGTGACCCAAGCTGTTCAGCAGCTCTCATGAATAGTATTTGCACTTGGAAGACATGTAGGGTGAACATAGCAAACTGTCTCCTTCACATTAATATAATACACCATATGGTGTTGGCTATGTTTTAGTTAGATTTCAGTATCTTCTTCTAAACATCTCTTCTTTTTAGTGTCTGAAAACATATTTGTTATCACACCGTATGATTCAAATCTATTGTTAGAAACTTTACTGTGGAGATAATATCTTCCTTGTCCTTTAGTAGACTTCAAGAATTAATAGAACTATAATTAGAGAACTTTCCCTCATGAATCACACTTCGAGCCAGACATATTCTAATATTCTCTATACCTTCTAAATGAAATTAGTGCAGCAGCTAGGAAAGTTCATTAATACGCTTGCTTTCCTGAGATCAATGCATATCTCTTCAGTTCTGAATTGACTACAGTCAAAGTCAAGGTTTACTTAGATCTTTCTCACCAATACTCAGAACTTTGCTGGCGTAGAGGGCTATGAACGACATGAAGGAAATCTGGAAGTCGAACCTGACCAGAGGGCTTAAAAGGAGGATCTTCATAGCAGTTATAGAGTCCATTCTCACAGACGGATGCGAGACGAGGACACTCACCAAGACGATGCGAAAGTCTCTAGATGGTTGCTATACACAAATGCTGCAAATGGCTCTTGACGTGAGTTGGCAACTGCACATGAGAATGTCGAGCTCTATGATGACCTACTGATGCTCACCACTAAAATCGAGGCGAGAAGACTACAACTAGCGAGGCACTGTCTACACCACCCCGAGCTATCTACCAGCCTAGTCATCATAACAGAAAAGCCTACAAAAAGTAGTGGAGGTAGCTGAGTCCATCACAGGCAAAATCCTCCCCACCAATGAGCACATCTACAACGAGCACTGCCTCTCAAGAAAGCAGCATCTATCATCAACAACCCCAATCATTCAGGCCATGCTCTCTTCTTGCTGCTACCATTGGGCAGAAGCCTTAGATCCCACACCATCAGTTTCTGGAATTGCTATTACCCTACAACCATTAGGCTCCTGAACCAGTGTGGATAAGTTCTCTCACCTCAGCTCTCAGCTGATTTCACAGCCTATAGTCTCACTATCAAGGTCTCTACAACTCGGGTTCTAGGTTTTATTTAGTTACTTATTTATTTTGTATCATTCTTCTTTTGCACTTTGGTTGTTTCTTTCTTTATATATCATCATCATCATCATCAGGTTCCATGCCCAGTTTGAGCTTTGACTGCCATGGCCCACACACTCCTGTTTCGGGTCAAGTGGATCGATTCATTGATATTCATTTCCAATTCTCTGGCTGTTGTCTCCATCATCATTTGTCTTTGTCTTCCTCTTGCTTTCTTCCCTTCAATCTTTCCCATAATTACCGTGCACTCTAACTCCTCTTTTCTAATCACATGTCCAATGAAGTTACATTGCCTTTTCATGATCTCATACATTACTTCTCTTTTTGTGTTTGCTCTGTTCATGACATCCTCGTTAGATATTCGTTTCATCCATGATATTCTTTGCATCCTCCTCAAAAACCACATTTCTGCTGCTACAATTTGTTTCCTCATGTTACTAGATATTGTCCAACATTCTGAGCCATATAACATAACTGGATAAACGTAACATTTCAGTACTCTGAGGTGGGTTGTCATGCCTAGTTTAATATTGGTCAGTATACTCTTCATTCTCGTAAAGGTGTCTTTTGTCATCCCTATTCTTCTTTTGATGTTCAAGTCGCACTTGCCATCTAATGTCACCCAGCTTCCTAAGTAGCAAAAGTTCTTTACTTGTTTTATGTCTTCCCCATTTATTCTCAGCCTGAAGATAGGATTCTCCTTCTTTTTGGATATCACCATACATTCTGTCATTTTGCAATTGATGTAGACCCATTTTTGCACTTTCTTCAACAATTATATCAATTAAGTTTTGTAGTTCTTCCTCCATACTTGCAATTAACACAGTGTCATCTGCATATCTGAAATTATTGATATTTCCACCGCCAAATTTGATTCCCAAGATGTCTCTTATTTTTTGTAATATTGTTTCACTGTATACATTAAATAACTCAGGGGAGAAAACACACCCTTGTCTAACGCCTCTCTTGATTTTCATAAACTGACACACTTCTCCATCTATTCTTACAGCGGCAGTTTGTTCCCAGTACAGGTTTCTGATTAGGCGGATGTCTTTCGAATCTAGATCTAGAGTTTTCTGTAATATTTCAAATAGCTTATTGTGCTTCACTTTATCAAATGCTTTTGTGTAGTCGATAAAACAAACAAATCTTTTTGCACTTGAATAGCTCATTCTGATAGTATCCTTAACATCAATATTGCATTTCTTGTACCTTTGTCTTTCACAAAACTACATTGTTCTTTGCCTATTTCAGCTTGTATCTTACTTTTAGCTCTTGTCATCAAAAGTCTTAGAAGCATCTTGGTGATATGACTCATTAAACTTATGGTCTAATGTAATTCACATTCTATTGCTCCAGTTTTCTTAGGAAGAGTGATAAATACTGATTTTTTCATCTCTTCTGGTATTATTCCAGTCTCATAAATGTCATTGATTAAATCAGTAAGATTTTCAATTCCATAATCTTCAAGGGCAATAATTTGTTCTATTACTAATTCATCAGGACTGGCTGCCTTTCCTTTCTTCATCTTATTTATTGCATTACGAACTTCAGATTTTAAAATACTTGGACCTTCAGTGTTTTTCTTAATTTCTGGTTTTTCGCCTCGATCATCTTCAAACAATTCCTGAATATACTCAGTCCAGCTGTTCATAATCTCATCTTTTTCCATGATATTGCTACCGTCATTTGCTTTCAAACATCCACCTGAAGAACAGAGGAGCTTTTTACCAGTGATATTCTTGATTTGTTGTTGTAACCTTTTATAGATCAGTAATAGGGATTCTTTCTATTTGCTCACATTCCTGGTTTAACCATTCTTCTTTGGCTTTTTGACATAAACTTTTAACTTTTTTATCTAAGGACTTATATTCTATAGGATTTACTTTCTTCCGTCTCCTTTCTTCCATTAGAATTTTGATTTCATCTGTCATCCATTTATTCTTTGTGTTTTTTTCTTTTTTAGGAATCACTGACTTTGCTGATTCTACCAAGGCATCCTTTAGAGAGTTAAATTTTATTTCTACATGATTGCTATCATCTTCAACAGATTCTATTTCTAGACTTTGAAATCTATTCCTTACTTCAATTGTAAATTTTCGTCTTAAGTTTTCTTCTTTAATTAATTGCAAGTAGTCAAGGGATTGTTTAGGTATTTGCTTCTTTAGTTTTTTAAGTTTTACTTTTACATGATATTATACTACTGGGTTATGGTCACTATTACAGTCTGCACCTGGATATGTTTTGCATTGAGTCACTGAGTTTCTAAATCTTTGGTTTATAGTAATAAAGTCAATTTGATTTCTGGTGTTATCACCTGGACTTTTCCAGGTCCACAAGTGTCTTGGATGGTTTTTAAAGTAGGTATTCATAATGACCTGATTATTCATCTTGCACCATTCTACCCATTTCTCACCTCGCTCATTTCCTTCCCCGAGTCTAAATTTTCCTATTGTAACTGTCTCAGGGACAAGTTTCATTGAAATGTTTATTTTATATATGTTTTTGTCATAAATTCATGATTAATTTATCACCTTAAATTATTTTATGTAAGGTTTATTTAATACAGAGTGTAATGGGTCACATGACCAGAGTTTAATGGGTCACATGACCAGAGTTTGATAAAAGCATGACTGGTATTATGGGTTGGAACCAACATGGAAGCAGAGAAAGATATATGGCCCTAAAATAACCTCATTCTGCATGTGGTCCAAGAGGTGCACATGGTAATTGTTTTTCTTAATTTGTTTTATATAATGTTGTTGAGGTGTCTTTATATGAACAGTGTGATACATTTTAGTGATTTAGGGCCTGTTTATTGGTGGACACTAGTTTGAGAGACTTTAAAAGACTGAGAGATGTATGTTTCAAACTTTATGTCCTTTATTTTCTTGTAGTTTTCATGGTGTCTATTGTAGAGAGAGAGAGAAATAAAAATAAATCTTCAAGGACATCTGTATGTTGTGTGGGCATTATTTCATTGGACCAGTGCAGTTACACCTGTGGTATTTCCATCAGCACCTTGTCCTACTTTAGCATTTAGATCTCCCATAACAATAACAATATCTTGAGATTTACATCCATTCTTTGCTTGTTCAAGCTCTTCCTAGAATTTATCTATATCTTCATTTGTTCCATCTGTTTTTGGTGCATACACCTGTATAATTGCTAAATCAAATGGTTGTCCTCTGAATCTAACAAGGAGTATTCTTTCTGATATTGCCCAATGTCCTAAAACACTTTTTGCCATGTTTTCATCCATAAGAATTCCTACTCCATTAGTATGGGATGTTCCACAAGAATAACCTAGTGTTTTATTTCTAATCTGACATGTTCTAGCACCTATCCAATGAACTTCGCTAATTCCCATGATTTTAATCATTAGTCTTTCCATTTCATTTATCACATTGTCCAATCTTCCTGCTTGATATAGGGTTCTTACATTCCAAGTGGCAATAATTTTCTTTTGTGTTACTTTAATTTTATGAGCAGTAGCTTGATGACGTCGGGGATCCCCTGCTGGCCAGAATCAACCCTACCGAGTGAAACATCTTCAGAGTTGTCTTGAAGATCCTCTTGAAGCTGTTGTTGTGTGATACAATTTGTGAATTTGACCATGGTTTTCTTAGCAAATTGCAACGTTGGTTTGCTATTGCCTGTTGTTGGGTGAACTAAAGTAATCGCCATTTCTCTTCCCAAGTGTTCACCTGCCTATACTTTTGCCGTTGACATTTGAGGTCGTAGCTCATCTGTCTTCTCCATCATAAGTTCAGTTACTGAACCTGCCGGATCTGCTGTTGGCCTTCGCTCATAACTTGAGCGGGAACCCTTGCAGATGCTACCGTTCCGGGTCAGAGCGGCCCTGGGAGCAATGAATGACTAAGGGGTAACTCCACTTTCCCCAAAGCTCTGAAAGTCCCCAGTCAGAGCCTCATCACCAGTTGCAGTTTAGAGTCATACCCAGGACTGAAATATGGAACCTCACCTCTGCTTGTTTACACCAAAGCCTGTTGAGCCAAAGCCGTCCCACTCTGCTCCCTTTCACTCCGCCGCCCGTTGTATATAGTGGTCTTTTTTTTTTTTTTTTTTAACCTTTAGCGCTCCTCGTCATGCACCTGTGCAGTCCAGCCTCTTTTCCTCGAGCAGTGGAGGAAAAAAAAACACTTCTCTCTGAGATTCCTTATTCCTTCACTTTCCACCGCTTGCTCCGATTTTATATATAGTTTTATATACAGTTATATATATCTTTATATATAGTTTTCTCATTAATTCTATTTCTTTATTTACCTCTAAATGCCTATAAGAAAATGAATTACAGGGTAGTACTGTATGTGGTGACATATATACTTTGATAATAAATTTACTTCAATCTTTGAACTTTGGAATTATCTACGTATAATGTTCACTAGCAGCTTCTCTCAGTGACTTTGGCCTTGTTGATTTTGATAATGCCCACAATTATTTGTCCATTTTCTAATTACTTTGAAACTAACAACAAAACATATTACCAATGTCCTGTGTTGTAGATTTGCACACTTACAAGTGTCTTAATCATGTCTCTTCTATTCTCCACATTTCTACTCAGCCTCCATCCCTTCCTCTTAGATGGATGAAGAATACACAGGAATGCAAGGACATAGGAGCAGGAGTGGACCGCTGGGTTCTTCATGCTTATCCCAGGCCTCAATATGCTTTCTGTGCTTGTTTCCCTTAACTCAATTCTCTTACAGTTATCTACCTCCTCTTTAAATACCTTTGGTGATCTAGTCTCCAAAGCCTGCCAGGGTCGAGAATTTCAAACCTTCAACATTCTCATCCTCTAATCTCACTCAGCCACCACGTTCAACAGACCATTCTCTGTAGTCTCAGCCTCATTCATCACCATCAGGTACAATATTCCCTCCCCTTTCAGTACTCCAAAACAACAGTCCTTTACAACCCCACGTCTACCAACAGTCTGTTTTCAGCGTATTTTCCCCACACAACAGGAGCTGCAACACCTGCACTTTAACCATATTTCTCCCTCCCATTCAATATCTAAACAGCCCTTATAGGAAGTGTAGTATTTAACTTGCACTTCCACTCTAGTGTGTATATTTGTTGTAAGTGCTGTGGTTCTCCCCACATAAAACAAATCAAATGTTGTTTGGTTAACTGTTTAACAGAACACTTTTGCTAGGGTGATCCTGAACTTCCAGGTATCTGCCACCTTAATTCTCTTTTCATTCTTATTTTGATTACTCTCTCCTGAGGACCCTAAACTATACCAATCAAACATGAAATCGGTGCTGTCAGAACTAGTTAATACTGATGAAATATTCCCTGTAATATTAACTCAGCTTTTGCTCTCTACAGAAGCAGCCTGACCTGCTGCTCATTTCCCACATCCACTTTTCAGATGTCCAGCCACTACCGTATCACCACAGGCTTTCCTTTTGTTTCTATCTCCCTCTGTCAGTCCTCAGTAATCTAATAACCGCACTGCGTGCAGCTGAGCCCCTGAACAACCTCGGTCTTCACATAATCACAGACATTACCTTTGTTTTCTCCAATTCTGTTCTTCTCTGCAGCTTAAAGCAGACTTGTATTCTCACGTTCCTAGTTCTGATTAGTTTATTGACCTGAAGCTTTAACTTCGCTGCACTCTCCACAAATACTGCTTGATCTGCACTTTCCACTTTTAATTTAGAATTGCCACATTTTTGACGGGGTTAAGGTAGTGTAGTTGGAAGAAACTTATTCATTGGCAGGAGTTAAATATCAGCGTAGACCTGACAAAGGCTGAGGAACATCTGGCTTACTGCGTTGTCTTTTCTTGGACACTAGATCTCCTGCCAACTAATTGCCTGACTGACTTCTTTGCTTCCCCAATATTGAACTAGCAGCTCAATGCTCACTCCCAGATTGATCCCTCTACTTTTGCTATTGCCCTTCAACCATCAGGCTCCTGAACCTGTGTGAATAAGTTCACTTACCTCAACACTGAACTATTTCACAACCTATTGGCTCACTTTCAACGACACTACAAAGTCATAGTCATACTTTATTAATCCCGGGGGAAATTGGTTTTTGTTACAGTTGCTCCATAAATAATAAATAGTAATAGAACCATAAATAGTTAAATAGTAATATGTAAATTATGCCAGTAAATTATGAAATAAGTCCAGGACCAGCCTATTGGCTCAGGGTGTCTGACCCTCCAAGGGAGGAATTGTAAAGTTTGATGGCCACAGGCAGGAATGACTGTGGGATCGGTGGAATGAGTCTCTGGCTGAATGTACTCCTGTGTCCACCCAGTACAATATGTAGTGGATGGGAGACATTGACCAAGGTGGCATGCAACTTAGACAGCATCCTCTTTTCAGACACCACCGTGAGAGAGTCCAGTTCCATCCCCACAACATCACTGGCCTTGCAAGTGAGTTTGTTGATTCTGTTGGTGTCTGCTACCCTCAGCCTGACTCATGTTCTCAATATTATTTATTCATTTGTAATTGCACAGCTTGTTGTCTTATGTACATTGGTTGTTTGCCCATTCTTGTTCATTTGTATGTAGTTTGATTCTATGGTGTTTGTACTTTGAATACCTGCAAGAAAACGAATCTCAAGGTGACATACAACACTTAGATAACAAATTTACTTTGAAATTTGAATTTTGGACTGATCATCCACTCCCACTCTTGGATTGTCCCCTGCTGGTCTGATCCCAGTTTTGTTTTTTTTTTGTTTACAAAGCAAGGAGTTCTCAGTCAGAAAAAGGTTTGTGAAAAGTTGCTGGAGATTTTTCAGGAAAGGTGTTTCCTTGATTTTGGGGTTGGTGTGTGTGTGTACAGGGAGCAGAAGGTAAAGTGACACATGTGCTGGCTTTGATATTGGAATTTATAGTCCTAGAGCAATATAGCATGGATGCAGACTCACTGGTCCAAACAGTCTTTGCCAGCAACAGTATCCACCCAGCTAATCCCAATTTCTTGCATTTGGCCCCTATCTCTCTAAACCCCAGCACTCCGTGTATCTATCCAAATTCCCCTTAAGTGATACCATTGTATTTGTCTCAACTGCTTCCTCCATCAGCTCACTCCATATACACATCAACTACTACGTGACAAAGTTGCTTCTCAGTTCTTCTTACATCTTTCTATTCTCACCTAAACCTATGCTCTCTAGCTGTGAACTCTCCTTACCTTGGGGAAAAGATCTACCGTCCCCTTATCAATACCTCTCATAATTTTAAATATTCCTATAAGATCACCCTTCATTCTTCTATGTTCTAAGGAGTAAAGACTTAGCCTGATTAAGATCTCTTTATAACCCAGGCCCTGTGGTCCAGACAACATCCTCAAATCCTTTCTGTACTCTTTCCAGTTTAAGCACATTTTCCCTAAACACAGTCGACCAAAATTGTACACAGAGTTCCAAGTGTGGTCTCACCAATGATTTGTATAACAGCAGTATAGTGTCTCAACTCCTAGATTCAATGTCCTGATTGACAAGGGCCAGCATACTGAACACATTATTGCAGCCCTATCTAGCTGTGATGGTGCTTTGAATGAACTTGTATTCCCAAGTCCCTCTGTTCCATTATACTCCCTAGTGCCCTATTGTTCATAATACAAGTCTTATGCTGGTGTGACTTTCCAAATGCCTCTCTTCACTCTTCTCTATTGAAATCAATCTACCACTCTTTGACCAATTTCTCTAACTAAACACTATCCCCTGCAATCTATAATCTTCTTTACTGTCAACAACACCTCCTAATTTCATGTCATCGACTAACATGAAACCTTGTGTATTCATCCAAATCATTTCTAAAGATAATGAAGAACAAAGGTCCCAACACAGACCCCCGTGGCTCAGCACTAGTCACTGAAGTCCATTCTAAGAGACAGTCTTCAAAAATCGCCCTCTGCCAGCTTTGAATCTATTTAATTAGCTCTGTCGGATTCCATGAGCCTGACCTTTCAGACCAGGTTACTTCTTCAAAAAATCTAAAGGTTTATCATTTGTGACTTCCCATTCAGAAAGCCATGCTGACTCCCACTAATTGGACTCTATACAAATGCTGGTAAATCCCTTAGAATTCCTTCCAGGAGCTTCCCTGCCACTGATGTCAAGCTGACTTGTTTGTTGCTCCTTGGCTTATCTTGCTACCCCTTTTAAACAATGGAACAACATCAGCCACCTTCCAGTCTTTAGGACTTCTCAAATAGCTAACAATGAAGTAAATATCTCTGCAACAGTCTTTGAAATTTCCTGTCTAGCCTCCCACATAGGTCAAGGATGCACTCCATCAGGCCCTGGGGATTTATACACCTTAATGTGCTGTGAGGCTGCAAATAACTCCTTGATAATACGAGTATCAAGCATCTGCATTCATTTCCCGTCTCTTGAGCAACAGTGATTTTCTCCTTAGTAAATACTGAGGGGATATATCCATTTAAAAAAAAAATCCCACCCATCTCCTCGACTCAAGACACAGGCAGCCCTGCTGATCTACTTTCTCCCTAGACACCCCTTTACTCTTAATGATGCTGTACAGCCTCTTGGAATTTCCTTAACTTTACCTGCCAGATCCATAATATAATCCCTTTGCCCTATGGATTTCCCTCTTTAGAGTATTCTAAATCTTTTTATTAATCATAAAGAGATTCGCTCAACCCTGACTTCCTAAACCTAATATGTGCTTCCCTCTTTTTGACCAGAGGCTGAATATCTCTTATCAGCCAGAGTTCTTTAAACCTGCTGTATTTACTCTTCACCTGAACAGGAACACTCAGCTCCTGGACACTTGCTATTCCACTCTTAAAATCTTCACACTTGCTATTTGTTCCTTCCCTTTCAGACAAGCTCAGCCTATCAACC
Source organism: Mobula birostris (assembly GCF_030028105.1). Classification (NCBI taxonomy): domain Eukaryota; kingdom Metazoa; phylum Chordata; class Chondrichthyes; order Myliobatiformes; family Myliobatidae; genus Mobula; species Mobula birostris. The sequence goes on from NC_092376.1 coordinate 51,024,991, forward strand.
TCTGATAGATCCTGCTTAATTCCCCAAAAATTAGCCCTGCTCCACTTTAGGAGCTTAACATGTGGACCTGTCTAATCCTTTTCCATCACTATCACAAAACTAATAGAATTTTGATTGCTGGAGCTAACGTGCTCCACTACAGTTAATTGCACTATCTCATTTCTTAAAAGGAAACAGCATTTTACTAAGCAGGGACCTCTATATATTGACTCAGGAAACTTTCCTGGACATTGTTCACAAACACCCCCTGTCCAAGTCCTTAACGCTCTGGGTGGCCCAGTCAATACCAGGGAAGTTAAACTTTCCCACAAGACATTTACCACTGACCACTGGGGGGAGGGGGAGGGTCTAAAAATATAGCTGCACTAGAGTGAATTTCTCCTTGGATTTCCAGTATCTGCAGATTTTCTCTTGTTTGGGATAGGACTACTACACTGCAAAGTCTCTTCCAGGAATGCCTACCCTGAAGAAGCTTAAACCTTTCCTTCGACAGGAGGTCAGTGAAACCCACTCTCATTACTCCCCCTCTGTGATCTCTGCTGCCCTTCTTACTCTGACTCCTCATCTTTTTTTCTTCAGTCCTGATGAAGGGTCTCGGCTTGAAATATCGACTGTACTCTCTTCCATAGATGCTGCCTGGCCTGCTGCTTTCCCCCAGCATTTTGCATGTATTGCATGAATCTTTCCTTCTTGTTTTTATGCTCTACCCATCTGACCTCACTGGATGATCCCCAAGAATGCCATCTCCAAGTACTGCTGTTATGCTCTCCCTTATTAAAAATGCTACAATGCCTCCTCACTCCTCCAGCTCCATGTGTTGATCTGGTCTGTAAGGAGCTGCACTTGGGTGCACTTCCCACTGACATACCCATCAGGAAGATCAGGAGTTTTCTTGACTTCCTACATCTTGCAGGAGGAGTATTCTACTGCCCTAACTGCCACCCTGCCATCACTGAATCGAGTTCAAGTTTATTGTCGTTTATCCATATGCTGTACATGTATTCTGCCAAGTAACCTTTTCCCCCAGACCAAGGTACACAACAGTACATGTGTCTCACACAGAACACATAAAGTAATATTACCACAAATAAATTAACAGATGATAAAGTGCATGTACAACACAAGTTTAAAAAGTAAGTAGTATAATGCTACTGGCACTTCATACATGATGAGATCTGATGGTGGCAGGGAGTTCAGGAGTCTCTCAGCCTGGAGGAATCAAGGACTAAGGATGAAGAAAGTAAAAATGTACATGTTTTTACTTAACCCCTTCACCAAAGCATCTTGAGCCAAGAGTTAAACTCCCTATTTCTGCTGCAAAGAGCCTACTCCATTTAAACTTAACTTCCTTTTATTGGATAAAATGCTCTCCAATCAGCTAATGAAACTCGCCTTTTCAAAGCCTCTGCTCTTACTATGAGCATCTAAACCACTTGCTCAGTCTCTTCACTCCAGTGCCTCTTGAGCCAAACCTCCCCACTCCTACACCACAAACAAGAGAAAATCTGCAGATGCTGGAATCTGAGCAACACACACAAAATGCTGGAGCAACTCAGCAGGCCAGGCAGCATCTATGGAAAAGAGTAAACAGTCAACGCTTCAGGCTGAAACCCTTCAGCAGGACAATCCCTGAGATCTTCCACTGCTTTGCTGATAATTGAGATTAAATTATTTAAGCAATAGTTACTTATATTGGATTTTTCTTGCATTATGTGAATGAAATGGTTGTAAGTCATTTCTCCAAGTGGAGGACTGTGGCTTGTTCAGTGTTCCAGAGTTCAGTGTTAGAACCTCTGTTATTTATGTACATGGCATGATTAGCAGTCCTGCCAAAGAGTTTCAGCCCAAAAACGTCAACTGTACTATTTTCCATAGATGCTGCCTGGCCTGCTGAGTTCCTCCAGCATTTTGTGTGTGTTGCCACTCCTACACCAGTCCATTCTCACAATAGCTGTTCCAAAAATGGCTACTCCACTTGCGCCAACATTCTTCTTATTGGTTCCTGGTAATTAGTTAATTAGCCAATCAAATATGAACTAATAGTTGGTTTACCTCTTTTACAATTCTTTAATGTGAAACTCGCAAGCAAGTCTCGCCTCTTTTAAACTTCTCCACTCTCATTCTCACTCCATGGCCTAAGTATGTCATCACAACTGAGATAAACAGGTTTGGGTAAGTACATGGATGGGAGAGGTATGGAGAGCTATGGTCCAGGTGCGTGTTGATGAGAGCAGGCAGAGTAACAGTTTGGCATGGAGTAGATGGGCCGCAGGGCCTGTTTCTGTGCTGTAGTGCTCAACAACTCTATAACTTGCAGCTTCCATTCAATATTAAAGAAATCCCAGTCCTACTGTAAGATATTCAATAAAGTTGAATATATTTAAGAATTGCTCTATTGAGCCTGTCCTGTGATTGTTTTAGACAATGACTTTCATTATGTTTAAATTCATGAGATTTTGTTCTGTAATTAACTACAATTTGCATTTCTCTTCATATTTTGACATGTAATTAAGCAAGTTTAATGAGGTCCAGTTGGACACTGATTAATTATTTAGCTTATCATTTCAGATAAACAATTATGTATCTTTCTATCCATTCTATCTGTGAGCCTAACAATAGCTAAGAATCATTAGACATACTCAGATGCAGTATAACCAGTCCCTATCTCTTGCTTTGTCTCTCTGAGTCATTACAATGCTTTTCTCATTTCTCTCTCCAAGTTCAGTTGCAAATAACGTACACTTTTTTTCTTGCTGGCATGAATCAATGTGAGCATGTAAATGTGAGAATCCAAGGGCATACATTATGAATGTGTCCTGTAAAATACAGAAGGTGCAAAATAATAGCTCTTGGAACTGATAAGACATTATAAGCTAAAGTTTTTAAGGGCATCAGCTGGAAACTATTAAAGCTTCTTCACGCCATATTCAGAAAATGCTGCTTGAGTATCAATCCCCCTTGGAATTCTAAACTTTGGCCTAGGCTGCAATGTATGAAGCCATACAGTTCTAGCAATGTATAACCCGAGTATCAATGACTAGGTTATTTGTGAACAGGTGTCACTTGACAGCACTATCCCTGATATCTTCCACCACTCTCCTGATGATTGAAACTATATTATTTAAGCAACAGTTACCTATATTGGATTTTTCTTACATAATGTGAATGAAATGATAGTTGATGGTTGTAGGTCATTTCTCCAACTGGAGGCCTTTGTTCCAGTGTCCCAGAATTCAGTGTTAGGACATCTGTTATTAATGTACTTGGCATGATTAGCAAGTTTGTTGATGACACTAAATTGAGGGGTCAGTTTATAATGAATTATAAAGAGATGTTGATCAGTTAGGGAGATGGGCTGAGGAATGGCAAATGGATTTCAATTTAGCTAAGTATGAAACGTTGCACTTTGGATGTTCAAACCAGAATAGGACTTGTACAGTGAATGACAGGAAACTGATGAGTGCTGTGGAGTAGAAGGACTTGGGAGTACAAGTGTACAGTTTGCTGAAAGTGGACACACGTGTTGACAGAGTGGTGAAGGCATTTAAGCAACCCACACAAAATGCTGGAGGAACTCAGCAGGTCAGGTAGCATCTACAGAAAAGTGTATTGTCGATATTTCAAGCCAAAATCCTGCCAGCATCTTCAGATTTCCTCTTGTTTGAAGCAGGCATTTAAAAAGTTAGCCTATATCAGTCAGAGTATCAAGTTTAAGAAAGGGCATTATATTGCAGTTATATAAGTCATTAGTGAGGCCACAATTGGAGTATTGTGTGCCGTTTTGATCACCCTGTTAAGATAGACATCGTCAAACTGAAGAGGGTTAAGAAGAGATTTATGAGGATGCTGCATTATAGAGGGCTTGAGTTACAGGGAGAGGTTGACCATGTTGGATCTTTGTTTCTTGGGGAGTAGGAGAATAAGAAATGATCTCACAGAAGTTTATAAAATCATGATATGGATAAGATGGATAGTCACCACCTTTTTCTCAGGGTCAGGGAGTCCAAAACTAGAAGGCACAGATACAAGATAAAAGTGGAGAGATTTAAAAGAGGTAACCTCTTTAGACAGAGGGTAGTGAGAACCTGGAATGACCTGCCAGATGAATTGATTGTGATGGGGACAATTACAACATTTAAGGGGGATTTGGATAGGTACATGGAGGGAAAAGGCTTGGAAAGTCATTGTCCAAACACAGGCAACTGAGACTAGCAAGGTCAGTATGGACCAGCTGGGCTGAATTGCCTATTTCTGTATTGTATTACTCTATGATTTTACATTTGTGGATTTACTGAAACTGTACTACAACGTCATTCTGGAGCAAAAGTGTTCGCAAAAATGTTCACAAAACCTCTGTGTATCCATTGCACATCAAAATGTCCTGGCGTCACCTGAACAAATCAAACTGGTTGAAGATTGGCTTCTGTGATGGTAAAGACTCAAGTGAAAGCTGAGGTAGATTGCCTGAAGGTGGCTGTAAGCTCTTTAGCCTTGTTTTTTTGCTCTCATGTGATGGGCTCAAACAAGGTTGAAGATAATCATGGAGATTTCATCTCCCATTTGCTGTTTAGATGTTCTTCACCATTAACCTCTGCAGGATTGCAGAAATTTGATAAGGCCCATTGATGGTGTGTTCTGTCAACAACACGCTGCTTCTGTTGTTTCCAGTCCTGCATTAGAGCTCCATCCAAACACCAACTTATTTTACAACTGCATTTTTCTGTTCCCTTGAGGAAAGACTGGTCAAATCATTTAGTGTTATTTAGAGGGAGAGTGAGGAATGATATAATTATGGGTGATGCTGACAGGGATAGTTGATTATTTATCAGCTGGGTTTTTCTTATTTTCCTGAGACTGTACTATAGCAAACTCAGAAATCTGCTATACAAGACTAATTCTTGAAGTGCTGGGAAACCCTTAAAGTCCTTTGAATGCTGATGTCTCGGCTATGTTAATTTACATGGTGGAAGCTGAGCTGGCATGTCAGGGCTTCCACCGGAGTGCTCTTATGTTGGGTGGCTTGTGCCACATCTGCAGTGAAGCAAAGAACTTGGTAATCAGATGCTACAAGATGGTTACAAATGTAAATACTGAAATGGAGCTGGCCACCACAAAGAAGGAACTCCAGGCTCCTTGTTATTAGATATACAGAACAGAAACAGGCCCTTTGGGGCCTGAAACTGTAGTATGAAAATAGCTCATGCCAAACTATTTTGCTGTCTAGTCCCATCAGCCTCTATCTGATGCATAGCCTTCCATACCCCCCCTATTCATGTACCTGTCCAAATTTCTCTTAAATGTTGAGATCAAAACCGCATCCACCATTTCTGCTAGCAGCTTGTTCCACATTCTCACCACACTCTGAGTGAAGAAAGTCCCCTGAAATATTTCACCCTTCATCCTTAACCCATGACCTCTAATTCTAATCAGACTTTCAGGTTCTCCTGCTATTGCATATTAAACTTCATCTGGGGTCTTCTCATTGAATCAAATCAGATTCAGATTTAATATCACTGGAATATATCATGAAATTTGTTAACTTTACAATGGAATACATGATAAATAAATAAAGAGAAAACTAGAACAGAGTTGCATGAAGTGTATGTCTATTAAATAGTTCAGTTAAAATAAGTAGTGCAAAAATAACAGAAATAAAAAAGTAGTGAGGTAGTGTTCATGAGTTCAATGTCCGTTCAGAAATTGGATGACAGAGGGAGGGAAGAAGCTGTTCCTAAATCACTGAGTGTGTGACTTTAGGCTTCTGTACCTCCTTCCCGGCGGCAACAGTGTGAAGTTGGCATGTCCTGGTTGGTGGGGATCAGTAATGATGGACGCTCCCTTCTTAAGGCACTGCTCCTTAAAGATGTTTAGGATACTATAGAGGCTGACACCCATGATACAGCTGACTAATTTTGCACGTTTCTGCAACCTGTTTCAATCTTGTGCAGTAGCCCCTCCCCAGATGGTGATGTTGCCAGTCAGAATGCTCTCCACGGTATATTTGTAGAAGTTTTGAGTGCTTTAGTTGACAAATCAAATCTCCTCAAACTCCTAATGAAATACAGCTGTTATCTTGCCTTCTGACTGTGTGGCTGAGGAACTGGTGCAGGAAGCAAGGATTTACATTCTTGGACCACTGGGGTATGTTTCGGGGTAAGGATGAATTGTACAAAAGGGACGGGTTGCACCTTGATAAGTGGGGCACCAGCATTCTGGCAGGCAGGTTTGCCCCTGCAACACGGGTGCATTTAAACTAAGTAGTGGGGGGTGAGGGGACGAACTGGAAACATAAGGATGGAGGTAAAGGGAAAGTGAGAATAAGAAAAGTTAAGAAAGACAGCAGAATCAACAGAGCAGAGAGCTCAAGAAGGGATCGTACAGTATGGCCAAGTGAAATAGGAATTGATATGGGAGGTGAGGGGAATAATGAATTAAAAGTATTGTATATGAATGCACGGAGTATAAGAAATAAAGTGGATGAGCTTGAGGCACAGTTGGAAATTGGTAAGTATGATGTTGTGGGAATAACAGAGACATGGCTTCAAGTGGACAGGGCCTGGGAAATGAATATTCAAGGGTATACGTCCTATCGAAAGGACAGACTGATGGGCAGAGGGGGTGGGGTGGCTCTGGTTGGTGAGGAATGATATTCAGTCCCTTGTGAGGGGGGACATAGAATCAGGAGATGTAGAGTCAGTATGGATAGAACTGAGAAATTCTAAGGGTAGAAGGACCCTAATGGGAGTTTATCTACAGGCCCCCAAACGGTAGTCTGGATGTAGGGTGTAAGTTGAATCATGAGTTAAAATTGGCATGTCGCAAAGGTAATGCTACAGTTGTTATGGGGGACTTCAACATGCCGGTAGACTGGAGGAATCAGGTTGGTACTGGACCCCAAGAAAGGGAATTTGTGGAGTCCCTCCGAGATGGATTCTTAGAACAGCTTGTACTGGAGCCTACCAGAGAGGATGCAACTCTAGATTTAGTGTTGTGCAATGAACCGGATTCAATCAGGGACCTCAAAGTAAAGGAGCCATTAGGAAGTAGTGACCATAATATGATAAGTTTTAATCTACAATTTGAGAGGGAGAAGGGAAATTCGGAAGTGTCAGTATTACAGTTGAACAAAGGGAACTATGGTGCTATGTGGGAGGAGCTGGCCAAAGTTCAATGGAACAATACCCCAGCAGGGATGACAGTGGAACAACAATGGCAAGTGTTTCTGGGAATAATGCGGAAGGTGCAGGATCAGTTCGTTCCAAAGAGGAAGAAAGATCCTAAGGGGAGTAAGGGGAGGCCGTGGCTGACAAGGGAAGTAATGGACAGTATAAAAATAAAAGAGAAGTATAACATAGCAAAGACGAGTGGGAAGCCGGAGGATTGGGAAACTCTTAAAGAGCAACGGAAGGTAACCTAAAAGGCAATACGCGGAGAAAAAATGTGCTATGAAGGTAAACTAGCCAAGAATATAAAGGAGGATAGTAAAAGCTTCGTTAGGTATGTGAAAAGGAAAAAAATAGTTAAGACTAAAATTGGGCCCTTGAAGACAGAAACGGGTGAATTTATTATGGGGAACAAGGAAATGGCAGACGAGTTGAACAGGTACTTTGGATCTGTCTTCACTAGGGAAGACACAAACAATCTCCTAGATGTAATAGTGGCCAAAGGACCTAGGGTAATGGACAAACTGAAGGAAATTTATATTAGGCAGGAAATGGTGTTGGATAGGCTGTTGGGTCTGACAGCTGATAAGTCCCCGGGACCTGATGGTCTGCATCCCAGGGTACTTAAGGAGGTGGCTTTAGAAATCGTGGACTCATTGGTAATCATTTTCCAATGTTCTATAGAATCAGGATCAGTCCCTGTAGATTGGAGGGTGGCTAATGTTATCCCTCTCTTCAAGAAGGGAGGAAGAGAGAAAACAGGGAATTATAGACTGGTTAGCCTGATGTCAGTGGTGGGAAAGATGCTGGAGTCAATTATAAAAGATGAAATTACGACTCATCTGGATAGCAGTAACAGGATCGGTCCGAGTCAGCATGGATTTACAAAGGGGAAATCGTGCTTGACTAATCTTCCGGAATTTTTTGAGGATGTAACTATGAAAATGGACAAAGGAGAGCCAGTGGATGTAGTGTACCTGGCCTTTCAGAAAGCCTTTGATAAAGTCCCACATAGGAGATCAGTGGGCAAAATTAGGGCGCATGGCATTGGGGGCAGAGTACTGACATGGATTGAAAATTGGCTGGCTGACAGAAAATAAAGAGTAGCGATTAATGGGTCCCTTTCGGAATGGCAGGCGGTGACCAGTGGGGTACCGCAGGGTTCAGTGCTGGGACCGCAGCTGTTTACAATATATATTAACGATTTAGATGAGGGAATTAAAAGTAACATTAGCAAATTTGTCGATGACACAAAGCTGGGTGGCAGTGTGAAATGTGAGGAGGATGTTATAAGAATGCAGGGTGACTTGGACAGGCTGGGTGAGTGGGCAGATGCATCACAGATGCAGTTTAATGTGGATAAATGTGAGGTTATCCACTTTGGTGGTAAGAACAGGAAGGCAGATTATTATCTAAATGGAATCAAGTTCGGAAAAGAGGAAGCACAACGAGATCCAGGTGTCCTTGTTCATCAGTCACTGAAAGTAAACATGCAGGTACAGCAGGTAGTGAAGAAAGCTAATGGCATGCTGGCCTTCATAACAAGGGGAACTGAGTATAAGAGCAAAGAGGTCCTTCTGCAGCTGTACAGGGCCCTGGTGAGACCACACCTGGAGTACTGTGTGCAGTTTTGGTCTCCAAATTTGAGGAAGGGCATTCTTGCTATTGAGGGAGTGCAGCGTAGGTTCACAAGGTTAATTCTCGGGATGGCGGGACTGTCATATGTCGAAAGATTGGAACAACTGGGCTTGTATTCTCTGGAATTTAGAAGGCTGAGAGGGGATCTTATTGAAACATATAAGATTATTAAGGGATTGGACACGCTGGAGGCAGGAAGCATGTTCCCGCTGATGGGTGAGTTCAGAACCAGAGGCCGCAGTTTAAGAATAAGGGGTAGGCCATTTAGAACGGAGTTGAGGAAAAACTTTTTCACCCAGAGAGTGGTGGATATATGGAATGCTCTGCCCCAGAAGGCTGTGGAGGCCAGGTCTCTGGATGCTTTCAAGAAAGAAGAGGATAGAGCTCTTAAAGATAGCAGAATCAAAGGTTATGGGGATAAGGCAGGAACTGGATACTGATTGTGGATGATCAGCCATGATCACAGTGAATGGTGGTGCTGGCTCAAAGGGCCAAATGGCCTACTCCTGCACCTATTGTCTATTTATAGCTGCAACAATATTTTATGTCCCGGTTAGGTCCTCAGAGATATTGACACCCAGGAACTTGAAATTGCTCACTCTGCAGTTCTGATCCCTCTATGAGGATTGGTTCGTGTTCCCTGGTCTTACTCTTTCTGAAATCCACAATCAGCTCTTTGGTCTTGTTGACATTGAGTGCGAGGTTGTTGCTGCGACACCACTCCACTAACTGGTGTATCTCGCTCAAGTGCACCCTTTAGTCACCATCTGAAATTCTGCCAACAATGATTGTATCATCAGCAAATTTATAGATGCTCTTTGAGCTATGCCTAGCCACACAGTCATAGATGTAGAGAGAGTAGAGCAGTGGGATAAGCACACGACCCCTGTGGAATGGCAGTGTTAATTGCTAACAAGGTGGAGATGTTATTCCCAATCTGCACAGATTGTGGTCTTCTGGTCAGGAAGTTGAGGATCCAGTTGCAGACGGTGGTACAGAGGCCTAGGACTGTAGCTTTTTGATCAGGACTGTAGGAATGATGGTGTTAAATGCTGAGCTATATTCAATAAGCAGCATCCTGACATAGGTATTTGCATTGTCCAGGTGATCCAAGGCTACACGGAGAGCCATTGGGACTGTGTCTGCTATAGATCTATTGTGGCAATAGGCAAATCACAGTGGGTCCAGGTCCTTGCTGGGACAGGAGATGATTCTAGCCATGACCAACCTGTCAAAGCATTTCATCACCGTAGATGTGAGTGCTACTGGAGAATAGTCATTAAGACAGCTCACACTACTCTTCTTGGGCATTGATAATTGTTGCCCTTTTGAAGCAGGTGGGAACTTCCAACATCGTACATGTAAAATCTCAGCCTCTGGGAGCGAGTGCTTGGCTAGTCTTTCTCCTACCCTGGCTGCAGGCCGGTCACGGCCAATGAGCATCAAAATCTGATCCCACACCCAAACCACTCCGCCCTCTGTGTAGTGCCTGTGACTGAGCTACTGGCTGTTGGTATCAGATTAAATAGACTGTACCTGTTTCATTCAGCAACTAGAGGCTGATGAGCTGGGAGCCTCAGGACGGATGTTGCGAATACCACTGCAACTTGTAAATCAGAGCAGATCACAATGTGAGAAAACAGGAAGATGCAAGAAAATGCACTAGATAGGGACATGCTGTCATCTTCTATGGTGTCTGTGTTGCCATTATAATGGACTACAGTCTTTCTAGTTATTAACCTGTGGACACATACTTCCACACACCAGTTCACTGATACTGAAACTGGGTAGATGGCATTTTTTCAGCAAGTGAAAAGAAAGTGAATACAAATTACTTTTACATCATAAGCAAAGTCTGAAATGCTAATTAAATTATCCCATTCAAAAGTGAACTTGATAAGAACCTGAAAGGGAAAAATATTGATAGGGCAGTAGGGGGAGAAGGACGAGCAGAATTGTTTTATATAGAACAAGTACGTACTTGAGCAAATGGCATCCTATTGTAATGATTCCATGACTTTGAGTTCGTAAGTGTTGCAACATGAAGGAAGAAAGGCTTTGGATGTAAATGCGAGGCTTGGAGGTAAATGACACACGTGAATGTTAAGTTGGAAATATGATCTTGAGATAACTGGTGCACATGAATGTTAGACAGGAGGCATGACCTTTAGAGATCTTTGCCATCGTCTGTTCAGTGTGTTACCAAATGGTTGAGAGATAGGATTTGATGATATGTGGACTGATTTCAACCATACAAGTCATTGAACTCTCTCTCTCTGGCACTGTGTATGAGCTATCACTACTTCTGACTTGTCTTGACAGCCTCTCCGCACTGTTTCTTCATTACCCACCCACAGCTTCTTGTACCTCTCAACTTAAAAGATGTCTTTCATTTTTTAAAAAAGAAATGCTGTACACCATGAAAGCAGATCTTTCCATCCATGCTGATCATTGACACCCTCATGTTTTTCAAAAACAGATCTTCCCACGTTCCTGTCAATGCCCCCCATCCCCTAGATTCTTTCTATCTCATAGCCCTATACAGCTGAATATACTGTGGTTAATTCAGCTGCTAATCCCTGTGTCATTAGAATACAGAAAGTAAATTGTGCCAGTGAAGCATACTGAACCATATCAGAGCTTTCTGGTGCCCATCTCCTACCCAATTCTGCAAGCATTTCCAACAAGGTTTAGAAGTGCTATTAGTCAGTTGTTGCAGGCAACGCACATCTCCCCTTTAGGAGTGACGGGCGTGGTTTTAATCAGGGTTGTTGGTTACACCCCCGCTACAGAGCACACGACTGCCGCCGCCGCCCGCCCGCTCGGAATCACAGTTTTTAAAGGCTGTCTCCATGGCAGCGGGTGGACACGTGTCTTCAGCACGTGTGGCCATGGCCAGCCTTCAGGTCAGTCCCGTCTCCCGTGCTGCGAGTGGCTCCACACCAGCTGATTATCCAGACAGGAATCCACATCCTTGCTGTTGGTTCTGTCATACCGAGGGAGTCAGCTGTAAAACAGCAATTTTTGCCCAGCATTAAAAACCTAGGCACTGGTAGGGTGTTATATTTCTGTTTCCCCAATGTAGATTTTGCAGCTCGGTGCTGATGCTACTAAGTTTCACTCCTTGTTTCTCCGAAAGTGGAGTGGTACATATTAGCTGCAACTTCTGATCAGAATGGGCTCAGTGCTGCAAACGTTGATTGCATCCTTTAATTTTAAATGACATTGGGTCAAGTAACTGAAGGTGAATGGCAGACGAGGGAATCTGCAGATGCTGGAAATCCAAGCAGAACACACAAAATGTTGGAGGCTTCATGGTATGAACATCATCAACTGGAAGAAGTGCTATGCCTGCCCCTACACATCCATTCGGGGCCCCAAACAGTCCTTCCAGGTGAGGTGATACTTCACCTGTGAGTCTTTTGGGGTCACGTACTCTGTCTGGTGCTCCCAGAGTGGCCTCCTGTATATCTGTGAGTCCTCATGTACATTGGGAGACTGCTTTGCTGAGCACCTATGCTCCATTTGCCAGAACAAGCTGGATCTCCCAGTGGCCAACCATTTTAATTCCATTTCCCATTCCCATTCTGATATGTCAATCCATGGCTCCTCCACTGTCGCGACGAGGCCACGCTCAGGTGTGGAGGAACAACACATGCCGGTATTCTGTTTGGGTAGCCTCCAACCTGATGGCATGAACATTGATATCTTGAACTTACGGTAATACCATTCCCCATCCCCTTTTGCCTCTCCTGGTGCTCCTCTCCCCTTTTTCTTTTTCTTCCATGGTCTTCTATCCCCACCTATCAGGCTCCATCTTCTCCAGCCCTGTATCTTCCCAGCTGTTTACTTCATTTCCCGCACCCCTGTTGTGCTTTCACCTATCACCTTGTGTGTCTCTCTCCCCTCCCCTGCCTTTTTAATCTACTACTCATCCTTTTTCTCCAGTCTTACCGAAGGATCTCAGCCCGAAACGTCGACTGTATTTTTTTCCATCGATGCTACCAGGCCTGCTGAGTTCTTCCAGTATTTTAAGTAAGATGACTGGAACCTGGAACTGTAACCTCTGATATTTTTTTTGCCAAGAATATTTGATATTGGGTTAAAAACAAGGGGAGCATTGCTTTTAGTCATACTTTGGGGGGTGGTGAGGAACAAAGTGGGGTTCAAATTCTAAGCAGAAGGTTTAGTCTTATTTAAATTGAATGTTACCTTAAGTCTAAATGTAAAAGTCAGTATCTTTTAATGTAGAAATAAGCAAATCTGGCTATTAAAAGAAATCTTGTGAATTGGAGCAAATCAAGTGGAGTTAATACTATCAACAGACCAGAGGGAAGTATTTTGCAAATCCCTGCGGAAATGTGACTTGATTAAATACCTCTTTCTTCTCCCTGAGGGTTAGGGTTTAAACACATCAAGGATTCCTGGAGGAATTGAGAAAATGTGGCTTTCTTTAATAGCATCTGCTGATTTTCTCTTGTTTGTTCTTTAACAGCATGCTGGCTTTGTTAGTGGACTCAGATTCATCTATCATTGGCCAGTGGTCTTGCATTATTATTTGTAAAATAGCTCTTTACTGTTTCTGTAAATCTAATATTTTTGTACTTATAAAAATATTTCACTGTGGAAATTCTTTCCACAGTGAAGTATACATAATTCCTTAGGGAAAGCAAAATACAGTGGATGCCACTGCCTAAAAACACAGTGGCAGCTTACTCAATAGGTCGGACGGATTACCTGAAGAGGTCAAAGGCTAATGACCCTGGTTTTACAGTTTGCCTGTAGTCACTGGGTTCCCCATTGCTCTAGGCTTGCCTGGATTTGACTTGGAAGGTTGGAGTTTTTCACAGAGATCTTATGCACCAAGCTGTTCCTGCCCATATATCTCTTGTAGGGATGTGATGGCAATTATCTTGTTTATTCCTTTTAGAAAATAATTTAAATGAAGGGTTGTGCTGGTTTAAATGTAGACTATTGGGAGCATTAGATCAGCATAGCAAAATGAAATATTTTGATTACATATTTATGTTGCTAACAATAGCATCTCAATGTAATCTCATGCCTGATTAAAGGAGATAGTTACTGAACAGATCAGGCATTTAATTTACTGTGCCTATTAGGATAAGCCTCCAAATTCTTGAAGGTAATTCAAGGTACTAATGCATAATAATGGTAACATTGTTTCACTTTAATGGTAATTTGTCGATAACTTGATAGCATGGAATGTTGAAAGCCTATCAAATTTTCCATCGTGTTATTTCTTGTAAGGGATCAGAAATGGTGTGTGTATATGTGTGTGTGTGTGTGTGTGTGTGTGTGTGTGTGTATATATATATATATATATATATAATACACACACATACACACACACACCATGATAAATTAGAAGGGAGCCAATCGGCCTTATGAGGCCTTGTTTAAGTATATTTTGTCCATGTAGTTGGAAATTACTCTTAGAACCTTTCTGCCTAATTTGGGCTTCGGCAAATACAATTGTTCAGTGTGGGATTGTTGGCAAATCCCAGCAAAGCTTGGGACTCTTTGAAAGTGTCTATCTATATTAAAAGTAAAATTCATCAAAATAAACCAGCATAATTGTCTCCATATTGTACAGTGGTTTTGCAGAAAGATCTTGTACTTTTTCTATGTCATATGTAACTATTTATATTAACAGAACCTATTTTTTCATTAATTTCACTGCATAGAATCTAAGCTTGAGACAAATATAACATTAGTAGTTGGTTTATTCTCAGCTGCTGAGATGCAGTGAAAGTACTTTGTTTTGCGTACAGGTCATTCTAAAATAAAGTGTATCAGGGTATTGCAGACCGTAGCGTTACAGGTATGCAGAAACTACAGGCAGACAAGTAAGTGGAAGGGACATGATCAGGTAGTTTGAGAAATCAAGAATTTATCCTTGTTATGCAAGAGGTTTGTTCAAGAGTCTTATAATAGTGGGGTAAGATGTGTCGCAGCGTGGTGTCTGCCTTTGCCAGTTGGAAGTGGGGAGAAAAAGGAATGGGATGAGTGTTTTCCTGTGGCTATGGGAAGTGTAGGCAGAGTCAATGGAGGGGAGTCTAGTTTATTTGATGGATTTGATGTACTGTTCCACACGGTAGACTTATTCAGAAAGTTAGAAGGCATGGGATCCAGGGAAGTTTGGCCAGGTGGATTCAGAATTGGCTTGCCTGCAGAAGGCAGAGGGTGGTGGTGGAGGGAGTACATTCAGATTGGAGGATTGTGACTAGGGGTGTCCCACAAGGATCTGTTCTGGGACCTTTACTTTTCGTGATTTTTATTAACGACCTGGATGTGGGGGTAGAAGGGTGGGTTGGCAAGTTTGCAGACGACACAAAGGTTGGTGGTGTTGTAGATAGTATAGAGAATTGTCAAAGATTGCAGAGAGACATTGATAGGATGCAGAAGTGGGCTGAGAAGTGGCAGATGAGTTCAACCCGAAGTGTGAGGTTGTACACTTTGGAAGGACAAACTCCAAGGCAGAGTACAAAGTAAATGGCAGGATACTTGGTAGTGTGGAGGAGCAGAGGGATCTGGGGGTACATGTCCACAGATCCCTGAAAGTTGCCTCACAGGTGGATAGGGTAGTTAAGAAAGCTTATGGGGTGTTAGCTTTCATAAGTCGAGGGATAGAGTTTAAGAGTCGCGATGTAATGATGCAGCTCTATAAAACTCTGGTTAGGCCACACTTGGAGTATTGTGTCCATTTCTGGTCACCTCACTATAGGAAGGATGTGGAAGCATTGGAAAGGGTACAGAGGAGATTTACCAGGATGCTGCCTGGTTTAGAAAGTATGCATTATGATCAGAGATTAAGAGAGCTAGGGCTTTACTCTTTGGAGAGAAGGAGGATGAGAGGAGACATGATAGAGGTGTACAAGATAATAAGAGGAATAGATAGAGTGGATAGCCAGTGCCTCTTCCCCAGGGCATCACTGCTCAATACAAGAGGACATGGCTTTAAGGTAAGGGGTGGGAAGTTCAAGGGGAATATTAGAGGAAGGTTTTTTATTCAGAGAGTGGTTGGTGCGTGGAATGCACTGCCTGAGTCAGTGGTGGAGGCAGATACACTAGTGAAGTTTAAGAGACTACTAGACAGGTATATGGAGGAATCTAAGGTGGGGGCTTATATGGGAGGCAGGGTTTGAGGGTCAGCACAACATTGTGGGCCGAAGGGCCTGTACTGTGCTGTACTATTCTATGTTCTATGATTGATCTGTGTCTACAACTCTGCACAATTTCTTGTGGTCTTGGGTAGAGCCAACAGTGCCACCCCAAGCTGTGATGCATAAGAATAGTTCTATGGTGCATCTATAAAAATTGGTGATGGTCACTGGGGACATTCTGAATTTTCTTAGCCTTCTGATGAATTAGAGGTGCTGGTGTAGTCTCTTGGCCATGAAGGACATGTGGTTGGACCAGGACAACTTATTGGTGATATTTACCTGGGAATCTGAAGCTCTCCACCATCTTCACCTTGATACTGTTGATAAAAAAGGGCATGTACCCCACCTGCTTTCTGAAGTGAATAGCCAGCCCTTTTGTTTTCTTTTTGGTATTAATAGTGGCAATGTTATAATTGATTCACCATTTTAGTTTATTTTATGAACTCTAACATTTGTAACAGTGATAGAAGCCAAGAACAGACATGTCTTCCTAGTTGAGTAAATGGAAAGCCTGCAATGTTAATGGTAGAGAAAGCTAAGGAGCAGCACTCGCAATGTACAATACATTTCATAATTTGAACAGCCTAAGTTTTAAAACTTGATTACAATTAAGGATGTTTCCACACTGAACAATGTCCATCACCATAGGGCATGGCTGTACTTTGTTCACAATATTGTGTTGAATTAATTTAAGCTAGCAAATAAACACCTAAGATAACCACCTTCTGCCTACACACTGTCCATATCCTTTCATTCTCTGCACATTCATGTGCCTATCCAGGAACATCTTGACTGCCTCTGTCATATGTGCCTCCATCATTCCCATGTGTGTGTGTTGTGTGTGTGCGCATGTCTGTCCCACCTGGAAAATGGTGCCTTATATGCCAGGATTCTGTTTATTGACGTCAACTCAGTGTTTAATTCAATCATCCTCCAGAAGGATAAGCTGTCCTCGTTGGGTCTCAACACCTCTCTCTGTAACTGAATCCTGGACTTCTTGACAGAAAGCCCACTGCTGTTTACACTGCTTACGTGTGACTGTATTGCTGGATGCAGTTCAAAACAAATCCATCAACTTTGTAAATGACACAACTTTGGCTGGCCTCATCAACAACTATGATAAGTCGGTGGACAGAGAGGAGGTAGATTGGCTAGTAGAATGGTGCAAGGACAATAACTTGAGTCTCAATGTGAGCAAGACCAAAGAGA
Organism: Mobula birostris; assembly: GCF_030028105.1. Classification (NCBI taxonomy): domain Eukaryota; kingdom Metazoa; phylum Chordata; class Chondrichthyes; order Myliobatiformes; family Myliobatidae; genus Mobula; species Mobula birostris. Next base: position 51,042,185 of record NC_092376.1, read on the forward strand.
TGATTGTGGACTTTAGGAACATGCAGGCTGACCATTCCTTACTGCATATACATGGCTCCTCCGTGGAGAGAGTGAAGAACATCAAGTTTCTAGGAGTGCACATAATGGACAATCTCACCTGGTCCCTCAACACCAGCTCTTTGGTCAAGAAAACACAGGGGTGTCTCCTCTTCCTGAGCAGATTGAGGCGAGTGAAGCTTGTGAAGAGAAAATCACCTTTGACCAATTTATTAGAGTTCTTGCAAACGCAGCATTTGCTGTGGATAACAGTGAACCAGTGCTATATTTGGATATCTTGAGGGCATTTGATAAGGTGCCACATCAGTTTATTGCAAAAGAAAAAATCATGGTGTAGGAAGTAACACATGGCACGGATAGAAGACTGGCGAATAAGAAATAGAGAGCAGAGATAAATTGGTTGTTTTTCAAGCTGACAAAATAGAGGATTGGAGCTGGGGGGTAACTTTGACAAATTATAAACTTGGGTGAAGGGACCTGAAGTATGGCTGCCAAATTTACTGATGACAGAAGGATGGGCAAGAGAGTAAGATGTATTGAGGCTATAAGAGGGCTATAAAAGAATATGGATAGTTTAAATGAGCGAGCAAAGATATGGCAAATGGAATATTAATGGGGGATAGTTGAGGAAGAGTGAAATGACCAATTTCAGCAGGAAAAAATAGAAGTAATGCATTTTATCCAAATCGTGACAGATGCAGAGTTCTGAGATTAGATTAGATTAGATTCAACTTTATTGTCACTGTACCGAGTACAGATACAAAGCCGATGAAATGCATTTAGCATCTGACCAGAAATGCAAAGAATAGTGTTATTTACAAAATAACTGCGAATAAAAAAAAGTGCTACAGCACACAAATATAAAAATACTGAGACAGTACAATATGGATACAATACTGCTTAGCGCTGTGATGAGAGGTTCAACAGTGTCACAGCCTCAGGGAAGAAGCTCTTTCTGCACCCGCTGGTGCGGGAGCGGAGGCTCCTGTAGCGCCTACCGGATGGGAGGAGAGTAAAAAGTCCATGGTTAGGGTGAGATGCGTCCCTAATAATCCTTTTCCCCCTGCCCTGGTAGATGTTCTCAGTGGTGGGCAATTGGGTACCGATAATCACGTGCTGGAGTGCTTTGCACTCGGGGTAAGGTATTGATGTGGATGGAGAATTGGTTAGCAGATAGGAAGCAGAGAGTGGGAATAAACGGGACCTTTTCAGAATAGCAGGGGGTGACTAGTGGGGTACCGCAAGGCTCAGTGCTGGGACCCCAGTTGTTTACAATATATATTAATGACTTGGATGAGGGAATTAAATGCAGCATCTCCAAGTTTGCAGATGACATGAAGCTGGGTGGCAGTGTTAGCTGTGAGGAGGATGCAGAGTGACTTGGATAGGTTGGGTGTGTGGGCAAATTCATGGCAGATGCAATTTAATGTGGATAAATGTGAAGTTATCCACTTTGGTGGCAAAAATAGGAAAACAGATTATTATCTGAATGGTGGCCGATTAGGAAAAGTGGAGGTGCAACGAGACCTGGGTGTCATTATACACCAGTCATTGAAAGTGGGCATGCAGGTACAGCAGGTGGTGAAAAAAGCAAATGGTATGCTGGCATTTATAGCGAGAGGATTCGAGTACAGGAGCAGGGAGGTACTACTGCAGTTGTACAAGGCCTTGGTGAGACCACACCTGGAGTATTGTGTGCAGTTTTGGTCCCCTAATCTGAGGAAAGACATCCTTGCCATAGAGGGAGTACAAAGAAGGTTCACCAGATTGATTCCTGGGATGGCAGGACTTTCATATGAAGAAAGACTGGATGAACTGGGCTTGTACTCGTTGGAATTTAGAAGATTGAGGGGAGATCTGATTGAAACGTATAAAATCCTAAAGGGATTGGACAGGCTAGATGCAGGAAGATTGTTCCCGATGTTGGGGAAGTCCAGAACAAGGGGTCACAGTTTGAGGATAAAGGGGAAGCCTTTTCGGACCGAGATTAGGAAAAACTTCTTCACACAGAGAGTGGTGAATCTGTGGAATTCTCTGCCACAGGAAACAGTTGAGACCAGTTCATTGGCTATATTTAAGAGGGAGTTAGATATGGCCCTTGTGGCTACGGGGATCAGGGGGTATGGAGGGAAGGCTGGGGCGGGGTTCTGAGTTGGATGATCAGCCATGATCATAATAAATGGCAGTGCAGGCTCGAAGGGCCAAATGGCCTACTCCTGCACCTATTTTCTATGTTTCTATATGGGGCAATTGCCATACCACACTGAGATGCAGTTGGTGAGTATGCTCTCAATGGTACAGTGGTAAAAGTCCGTCAGTATCCTGGGACAAAGGTGAGCTTTCTTCATGCTCCACAGGAAATAAAGATGCTGTTGCGCCTTTTTGATCAGAATGGAGGAGTTCAAGGACCAGGTGAGATCCTCGGAAATGTGGACACCAAGGAATTTGAAGCTTGATACACGCTCCACTACAGTTCTGTTGATGTAGATGGAGACGTGAGTGTGACTCCTGGCATGCCTGAAGTCCACAATGATCTCTTTGGTCTTCTGGGTGTTAAGGGACAGATTGTTGGCACACCATGCAGCCAGGTGCTGGATCTCGTCCCTGTAGGCCATCTCGTCATCCCCTCTGATCAGACCAACCACTGTGATGTTGTCTGCGAACTTGATTATGGAGTTAGAACCATGTACAGGAACGCAGTCATCGGTGAAAAGGGAGTACAGAAGAGGGCTCAGCACACAGCCTTGAGGCACACCGGTGTTCGGGGTGAGAGTGGAGGAGGAGAGGTTGTCTAACTTAACTGATTAGGGTCTGTTAGGCAGAAAGTCCAAGGTCCAATTACAGAGTGATATGCTGATACCAAGCTGGCGAAGTTTGGTGATCAGCTTGGAGGGATCACAGTATTGAATGCCGAACTAAAGTCAATGAACAGCATTCTGACCTAAGAGTTGGAGCTGTCCAGGTGGGTCAGGGCAGAGCGAAGTACTGTGGAGATAGCGTCCTCTGTTGACCTGTTGGTGCAATAGGCAAATTCATGGGAGTCCAGGGTAGTGGACAGACAGGATTTCAGATGTGATAGAACCAGTCTCTCAAAGCACTTTGCAATGATGGAGGTGAGTGCAACTGGACAGAACTTATTCAGGTCCGTGACAGTGGAATGCTTCGGCACTGGCACAATGGTGGCAGATGAAGAGCACTTTGGACTTCATTTACAAAAGTCTAGTATGGAGGTGAAACAAATAACTGGGAAGAAAAACAGAATATTATTGTTTATCTAAAGACGGATTGAGTACAAAAATAGAGAGGTCATGCTTTAATTCTGCAGGGCATTGGTGAGACTATTGTATATCTGAAGGACTGTATATTTTTTTCAGTACATGGTACTTTATTGGTCTTGTTTCAGGACAGATGTATTTCAGAGAAACTTCAATGAAATTTTGTGATTTTTTTTCTCAGAGAAATATCTTTGGAATTTTGGAATACTCAGTCTCAGACTGATGGAAGCAGAACTTTAAGGCAAAGATAAATAATTTTTTGATAAGCAAGATGTGAAGGATTATCATGAGTAGATGGAACTGTAGAGTTTGTTTCTCAGATTAAATAGTGAATCAACTTACAAGGCTGTGCAGTTGAGTTCCACCTAATTTGCAAATTCAGCCAGTGTTTATCTAGCTCATTTGGCAGGACAAGACAAATGTTTCTTCAGTGGGGAAGAATCACGATGTTTCTGCTGAATGCTGGAGGAGATGGAAAGGAGGCAGATGGTGGGAAAGAAAGTTTGGAGGCAGAGGTAGTGGTGTTTGGGGGATAATCAAACAAGTGACACTAAAGGCAAAAGAGACTGCAGATACTGCAATATGAACAAAGGAAAGAAACAGTGCTGGAAGTTAAGTGACATCTGTGGGTGGAAGAGGTGTAAGGCACCATTTCTGGTCAATGCATCAGGACTGGGAAACAAGACAGACTGTTCCATGGAGGTAATGAGAGGGACGAATAAAAATGAGGTGTAAAGATGAATGCCTGCAAGGAAAGCACTGGAGGTGTGGGTCATCTGAAATTGGAATATTCTATTCATACCTTTGGGTTGCAAGTGGAATATGAGATATTATTTTGACAATTTGTGTTTGACACCTCTATAGAAATGGAAAACAGTGAGAACTGTCTGGTTGTTATGGGAGTGGAAAGGAGAGTTAAAAGGTAGTGGAAGCCTGAGGCAGCTGTTAGGGACAGAACATGCACTCTCTGCAAAATGGTCACCTTATTTACATTTGGTTTTGCCAGTGTAAAGGAGGCGACATCATGAGCACTGAATGTAATAAACCAGGATGGAGGTGCTGGTAAACATCTACATTACCTAGGAGGGCTGGTAAGGTCCCTGGATGGGGGTGAAGGAGAAAGTGAAGACAGGTGTTACACCATCTTTGGGTTTAGGATAAAGTGCTGGGGGTGGAGAGCAGTGGGTGGGAGACATGAACAGACCAGCGAGTGGTCCCTGCGGCAAGCAGACTTTGGGGGAGAGAGGAAGATGGGACACAAGTTGAGATAGTGTTGGAGGTGGCAGAGATAGTGGAGGATAAGTATTAGATGTGGAGGTTATGTGCTGGATATTCGCTTTCTGGGCTGGGGGCCTCTTTTTTTTTCCCCCAAGCTTAACTTTCTAAACACGGTAGCTGCTGCTTGTATAAATCAAGCAGTTGTAAGTTAAACTTCCAACTAATATTCTTTTTTTTTAAAGCTTCTAGTTGTAAATGGGAGCTAATCTTCAATTCTTAATGTAAATAGAAAGCAGTAATCACTTGAAGTTGGAAAAAAACACAGCTTTGCAAACAAGCACTGTTTATAGCACTGAATGCTGTCCATAGCACCTGCCTGAGGAGGTGCAGGATAAGACAATAGGTCATTTAGTTTGACTTGTTTCAGACAACATTGCCTAAGTTGTTTAGTTCAAGGAAGCTTGCAGACCAGATGGAGACAATTACTTAGCACATCAATAACTGAACTAATCATAAGTTGGAAGATTTATGTACTCGGGGAAGTAAGCTTCATGGCAATAATTGTGGGTACCTGGGATATGTGTCTCCAAGTAGTTTTTAGAGTGTTTGTGTTAAAAGGTATCTGAAAGAATATCAACTATGTGAAGTCACCCAAGTGCAAAGAAACTATAAATGAAGAGAGCTGTTCAGGCTTGTTAGGAAAGGGGCAAGGAACACCAAGAAGCGTGAACGAAACATGGGGTGAACTGGAGTCTATATCTCTGCCTTCAGTTTCTGTGATGGGCTGGGTCTTCTGCATCATTGGTTTGTCTTTTTAGCTTATAGGAATTGTACCTGTGTTTTGGAATTCCTTTCATTTAGAAATGGTTTGTAATTTGGAAATTGTTTTTAAAATAGAAATCCTGAGCTTTTAAATTAATTCTAAGAATGTTGGTTGGATTTAAATGTGGTTAAGCTGTTTTATTAGCTAGAAGTATCTTCTCCTTGGTAGGGACAAAGGCCCACCACTGAATAGTGGGTTTTGGCAGCTAAACTTGCTGCGGAGAACAAATGGGGAAGTGGATTAGTCTCTGAAGATTGGTTAGTTACAATATAAGCTCCCTTCAGTGAGGGAACTCGTAGCTAGGGCTAAGATCTTCATTTGCGTTTAGAACTTTGTGGTAGCAAACCCAATACCATCACAGCTGATGTGGTGAAAGGTGAGGACCAAGAGAACTCAGTTATGATTTAAACTGGAGATTGGTTGTCTGTTATGCATTATTGAAGCTGACGGGGGAGTGTACATAAATGATTGTAACAAAGTGAAGTCCCAATTACACATGTTTGGTCTTTGACTTGTTCCTTTCTGTCTGAGCCCTTAGCTAGAAAACCATTTGATTCAGGAGCTGTGGTAGCAAACTGCCATCACAGACATAGTCTCAGAGTAAGAAATAAAAAAAATATTTAAGATACAATTTTTTTCCCTTAGACAACTTTATCGAAAGATTGCAAACTGTTCCATAGTGACGCTTGGTGGTTTCACTCTGCAACTGCATGCAGATTGAACCCTTTCTTTGAAGGAATTCTGAACCTGCTCTATCCTGTCTTGGACTGAAACGTCGACTATTTATTTCCATCTATAGATGCTGCCTGACCTGCTAAGCTCCTCCAGCATATTGTTTGTATTGTTCTATTTGAAATTCCTTCCTTGAGCTACAATTATTTTGCAGGTACAGTGTCTATGATATCTTTCCAGGGCTTTGAGATGCCTGAGTGGATGGTCTGGGTTCAGAAGCATTTAAAGAGCAGGGTTTCCTACAACTGTTTTAGCATTGAATTTGTCAAGTCAAAGTCTTGATTTTCAAATCTATTCTTCAATTAACCAAGGGCAAAGCTGATGCACTGAAGCATAGGTGAATTTCAGTGTTGTTGTTTAACTTTACTGAGAAGTGGTTCCCAAGGAATGGAAAATGCTCAAAGTTCAAAGTAAAATTTATTATCAGAATACATGCATGTCACCACATACAACCCTGAGATTTTTTTTCTCTGGGAACACTTAGCAAAGCTATAGAAATCTATGTAAACATCAGGAACTGTTAACTGTAAACAAACTGTGTAAATGCAGATGTAAATAAATAGCAATAATGAGCATGAAATAACAATATAACAGAGTTCTTAAATGAGTGCAGCTATCCCCTTTTGTTTAAGAGCCTGATGATTGAGGGGTTGTTTCTGTTCTTGAACCTAGTGATGCGAGTCCTGAGGCACCTGTATCTGTCTGCATTTTCCAAAATGTGGCCTTGAAATTTTATCACTAGAGAGCAGTATGATGCATCAGGGATTGAGAGGCAGAGTCTGCAAGTTCCTGCCAGGATTAAAGGCAAAGTTAACAGGCATAGCGAACCTTGGTTTTCAAGGGATATTGGCGATCTGGTTAAGAAAAAGAGAGAGGTGTATAGCAGGTATAGGCAACAAGGAACAAATGAGGTACTTGAAGACTGTAGAAAATGTAAGAAAATACTAAAGGAGGAAATCAGGAAGGCAAAAAGAAGACATGAGGTTGCTTTGGCAGATAATGTGAAGGTAAACCCGAAGGGTTTCTACAAGTATATTAAGAGTAAAAGGATAGTAAGGGACAAAATTGCTCCCCTAGAAGATCAGAGTAGGCTTCTATGTGTGGAGCCTCACGAGATGGGGGAGATCTTAGACAGTTTTTTTGCTTCAGTATTTACTCAGGAAACTGGCATAGTGTATATGGAAGGAAAGGAAACAAGCAGCACTGTCATGGGACATATAGAGATTAAAGAGGAGGAGGTGCTTGCTATCTTATAGTGAATAAAGGTAGATAAATCCCCCAGGCCTGACATATTTCCTCGGACCTTGAGAGAGACTAGTGTAGAAATTGCAGGGGCCCTGGCAGAAATATTTAAAATGTCCGTAGCCACAGGTGCAGTGCCGGAGGATTGGAGGGTAGCTCATGTTGTTCCATTGTTTAAAAAAGGCTCCAAAAGTAAACCAGGTAATTTTAAGCCGGTGAGCCTGACATCAGTAGTAGGTAACTTATTGGAAAGTGTTTTGAGAGATCGGATATACAAGTATTTGGACAGCCAAGGGCTGATTAAGGACAGTCAGCATGGCCTTGTGCGTGGTAGACCGTGTTTAATGAATCTTGTAGAGTTTTTTGAGGTTACCAAGAAAGTAGATGAAGGAAAGGCTGTGGATGTTGTCTACATGGACTTTAGTAAGGACTTTGACAAGGTTCCACATGGGAGGTTAGTTCAGAAGGTTCAGACACTAGGTATCCATGGAGAGGTTGTAAACTGGATTTGAAATTGGCTGTGTGGGAGAAGGCAGAGAGTGGTAGTGGATGATTGCTTCTCAGACTGGAGGCCTGTGACTAGTGGTGTGCCTCAGGGATCTGTGCTGCGACAATTGTTGTTTATCATCTAGATCATTGATATAGAAAACAATGTGGTAGATTGGGTCAGGAAGTTTGCTGATGACACTAAGATTGGAGGTGTTGTGGACAGCGAGGAAGGCTTTCAAAGCTTGCAGAGGGATCTGGACCAACTGGAAAAATAAGCCAGAAAATGGCAGATGGAATTTAAAGCAGACAAGTGTGAGGTGTTGCATTTTGGAAGGACAAACCAAGGTAGGACATACACAGTAAATGGGAGGACACTGAGGAGTGCAGAGAAACAAAGAGATCTGGGAGTTCAGATACATAGTTCCCTGAAAGTGGCGTCACAAGTAGACAGGGTTGTATAGAAGGCTTTTGGCATCCTGGCATTCATAAATCAAAGTATTGAGTATAGGAATTGGGATGTTATGGTGAGGTTGTATAAGACATTGGTGAGGCCAAATTTGGAGTATTGTGTGCAGTTCTGGTCACCTAGCTATAGGAAGGATATCAGTAAGATTGAAAGTGTGCAGAGAAGATTTACTAGGATGTTGCCGGGTCTTCAGGAGTTGAGTTACAGGGAAAGATTGAACAGGTTAGGACTTTATTCCTTGGAGTGTAGAAGAATGAAGGGGGATTTGATAGATGTTTACAGAATTATGAGGGGTATAGACAGAGTAAATGCAAGTAGGCTCTTTTTACTTAGATTAGGAGAGATAAATACAAGAGGACATGGCAGTTTAGGGGGAACTTCTTCACTCAGAGTGTGGTGGGAGTTTGGAACGAGCTGCCATCTGACATGGTAAATGTGGGTTCACTCTTAAGTTTTAAGAATAGATTGGATAGATACATGGATGGGAGAGGTCTGGAGGGTTATGGACTGGGTTCAGGTCAATGGGACTAGCGGAATAAAGTTTTAGCACAGACTAGAAGGGCTGAATGGCCTGTTTTCTGTGCTGTAGTGTTCTATGGATGGTTGGTAGAGCACCTTTGGTCTTGCGGATGTCGCAAACAAGAGTTATCCTCTTTTGTAGGAGCTTGGCCCCTTGACATGAGCAAACACAACTGATATCTGCATGCTGAAGCTCAAGCACTGAGGTCTGGATAACATGTTCTTCATGTATGGTCACTGCAAGCTGAACAGCTCCTACTAGCTCTGCTCACACGGGATATCTGTTGGAGATGAGATGCAGTGTTGCAGTAGGCAAGATTGAGAAAAATCGAACAATGGTGCAGCCTTGACTGACGTTGGTCTGCACTGACAATGGTTTTCTTGCTGACCCACTGGTTTCTGTCACAATTTGCCTGCCTTGAAGAAGCAGGCTTAAGTTAGCAATGAAGTTTAAACTTCCAGAGGCTATATAATAACTTGCAGTTCCATTTAAAATTATAAGCTATATTCAGCTACAAAAGATTGTGTCATAATTCATGTTTGATTACAAAAGAAAGATGATAATTGAAATTTCTTTCATCAAAGGGGAATAAAAAACTGCAAACAGATTATCATCTAAACTGGCGTTCCCAAACAATCCATTGACTAGCACAGTAATTCCAGAGTAACAGCATACCAATTGAAACAGATGAAGTTTTATCTTGGAGGGGGGGGGGAGTGGGAGGGGATTTGCAATTATATTATTCTTTTAGTCGCTAAAAAATAATCTAGCTAGTTCCCAAAATAGCAATTGCATAAGTGACCAGATACCCATATTTAATTATTTTATCATGGAATAAAAATTGGCAAAGTTATCTCCATATTTTAAGGCCATCTTGTGGGGAAGGCTGTGCCAATCGAATCCATGTCAGAAGTGCAGCATTTTCAATTCTGGACTTGTGACATTTTAAATTATTTACTAAAAGTCTTTGGAATGAACCCAAACTTCTCTCAAAGAGCGAAGTTCTACTAGTAAGTCATGACGAGCATTTCATAAATAATATGGACTTTTGTGCAATAACATTGTACTTCTGTTTTCTGGAACTAGATCTTTCATTTTTAGAAAATGTCATTAAGACCTTTTAAGGCAACTTGACCTTGTATAATAATCAAACTTCCTAATGGTTAATCAAACTTGAAGGACCAATTGTTTAGATCTAATAAACAAAAAACTTTCTCTTGGGAAAGTTTTTTCCAATGAAATGACTTTCATCATGTAAGTGTTTATTTCTAATTATGTGTTTGATTATGGAACTTGGCTCACACTGAATATGGCCAAATCAATTTTCATAATACAGTATCAAGAAATAGACTATAAGACGTAATAGCAGAAGTAGGCCTTGCGGTATATTGAGTCTGCTCGTCCATTTTGTCATGGGTGATTTATTATCCTCCTCCATCCAATTCTCCTGCCTTCTCTCCATAAATCTTTGATGCCTTGACTTACCAAGAATATATCAACCTCATCTTTAAATATACCCAGTGACTTGGCTGCTACAGCCATCTGTGGCAATGAATTCCACAGATTCACTACCTTCTGGCTAAAAACCTTCCTCCTTATCTGTTCTAAATGGGCATCCCTCAATTCTGTGCCTGTGCCCTCTAGTCCTAGACTTCCACATCCACTCTATCTAGTCTTTTGACTTCCCTTATCAGCCTTGGTTGTGTCATCCTCCCTTTAGAATACTACTTCATTTTGGTAAGAGTCTATCCTGTGTCTTATGAATTGCTGCCTGAAACTCCAGCCACTGCAGTTCTGTTATCATCCCTAGTAATGCCCCCTTCCATTCAACTTTGGCCAGCTGTCCTGTCATGCCTCTGTAATTCCCTTAACTGATACAAGTGTTTGCAAATACAAAGGCATCTCAAGCAATGTCCTGGCTGTGGTGCTGACATTGATGGAAGAGGGCCAGGGAAGCTTTAGTTCAGAAATCTGAAGAAAAACTGAGTAAACTGTTTCAGTTGAGTGAGTTCAAATTGAACTCTTTTAAACTCATTGTTAATGAGAAAAGCGCTCACAATACAATCTTAAATCTTTAGAATTGTTTGTACCTCAGTCTCATATTTGTGTTTGCTCTTGATATAAATTTACTGTAAAGAGCAAAATAAAGGAGCCAGCTAACCTGAGTCCTTTGCCAATTGCTGAGGGTTCTTCTCTATCTCTGCTTCACTATCCTCCCGCAATATATTCTTTTGAAATGTATTTCTTCATTCAAATTGTCCTTTCCCCTACATTCACCCTGTGTGACTCAAGTTAAATTTTACATAATTCCTGTGATGCTGAGTGGAATGTGGTGAGGTTGAGGGTTGAGAGCTTCAGTTCCTAGAAGTGTATGTGGCTAATAGGCTGGCCTGGTCCAACCACATATATGTCCTGGCAAAGAAAGCTCACCTTGTCTGTATTTCCTCAGCAGACTAAAGAAATTTGGGATGTCTCCATTGATCCCTGCGATTTTTTTAAAATTGATGCACCATAGAAAGAATCTGGATGGATGCATAACAACTTGGAATGGCAGGTACTCTGCCCATGACAACACAAAACTACAGAGAGTTCTGGACACAGCTCACATTTCATGAAAACCAGACTTCCCTCGGTGCACTTCGTCTTGCTACTGCAGTGAAACAGCCATCATAGTCAAAAACCCAACCTACCACAGACATTCTCTCTTCTTCCTTCTGCCATCAGAGAGATACAAAAGTCTAAAAGGAAGGTCCACGAGGCTCATGGGAAGTGTCTTTCCTGCTGCTATAAGATATTGAATGGTTCCCTGATACGGTTAGATGGACTCTCGAGCTTGCAAATGACCACATTGTGACCTTGCACCTCATTGGCTACCTGCATTGCACTTTCTGTGTTATATTTGATTCTGTTGTATCTTGTACAACCTCCATGCACTGTGTAATGATTTGATCTGTGTGTAAGCAATGCAAGATCAGCTTTTCACTGTACCTTGGTACATGTTGCAATACAAGTACTTGTGCCTTTTGGGCCATCTTCTTGAGTAGAATCCATTAATCCACCTAGATTCATCTGCATTCTGGACAGGTGAATTCAAAATTTTCAGTGTCCCCAATGACAACAATTTGAATTTATTTGGATTCATGAAAGCACTAAAGATTCTGTTCCATTTTGAGCATTGTTAAGTTATGCCCTAGTAGGGGAGGACTGTGATTATTCCCATGACTGCTCTCTGTAAATGGAGGAAGGAACTCACTATTGAGTATTGCAGAAATTTGAAATGCATGCTTGTGAGAATGCATCCTATTTTATGAATCCTGAGATATAAATGCATGCTTTCTTTGCCATGACATATATGTGGTTGAGAAAAATGTTAGCTATTTTTAGAATAAATTACAAATATTCTGCCAAAATCAACAAGATTTCTTCTAAACTCTGTACACCCTTTTTGTGGCCACAATATATTTATCTTCTCTTGTATCATCTGGCAACTTTAAACTCTGCTGGGTCAGATACGGCACACACCAGTAGAGATATCAAAGTTCTGATGATCAGAGGTCCCTCAGTTCCTGTATTCATGTCCTACGCATTATACTTTCATGTCAGATGTTTCTTGACTCAGGAAGGAGGTGGCCAGAAGCACCAAATAAAGACCAAATCCATCAAGTGCAGCATTAATTGTGAAGCTATGCAGTCTGCAACACTTCGCATCCGCATGCAACATTGATCTACACCTAATCATCTCAACCTGAATCTCTGTCGTGGGAAGACATTTCTGGTTTTAAAAATATTAACAGTATTAGAATAAGAAATGACATGTTTTTCTGAACGTTCATGTGCTTTATTACTCTTGTGCAGAACGATACCATGGGTCTTTGTTTACTTTCAATAAGGAAATGCATAATGTTGGATTGGCCACACATGCCCTTGCTCAATGTCATTTCCACTGACTTCAATGTGCAGAATGCATCATCAATTTCATATCAATTTGCACATTATTATTCTGGGTACCCTGTACCAGATGGGATCATGTAGAAAATCATACAATACAGTCAGTATGCCCAATGTCACCCTCTGTATTTTTGAATAATAAATTTAAAACTGGCAAAGCAGAACTGAACAACCACTGCATTGTGTCCAGGTAGCCAATCCAGAAAATTTTCCTTTAAACAATTGTGCACTGAGTCTCATTAAGTAGTTGGTATTGATCTTTAAATACTGATGCATTATTTTGCCATCTTTATTGCTATTGTTTCAGTAACATTGTGGTGTAGTAAGAGTGCAATGGATGTTTATAGTTTTTTCGTCTTCATCTTAACAATAGAAAATCCATAAGGTGGATAAAAAATTAGATTAAAGAAAGTTTATTTTGGGGAATAGGTAGACATTAATCAAATAAACAACCCTGGTCACTTTATCGTTGTGGTATTGCTGAAAAATAATTAAAATTTTCCTCTTGGTCCGAGGCAGTTGTAATGATCATAAGAGGAAGAAAATATATTTAGTATTTTTGTTTGTGTAATGAAAGGTGAAGATATGGGTTTAAAGTGGTATTACTCTAGTGCCTAGCTTGATCTAATTAATTAGAGCAAGTGTGTAATGGTATTAGCTGGTATTTTTCATGCATGTTCTGATAGGCGATATTAGTTCATTCGGCTTTTGCTATTACTGCAGCCATTGCAATCCACTAATAGGAGTCACTTACTATTTTATCAGCGATACATCAAATGCATTTTGAATATTGACTTATACAGGGCATGTCTGCAGCTCTATAGCTGAGTGGTCAATCACATTGACATGGATTGCGAAAAGTAGAGATCAGATCATTGCTGGTCCACAGGAGTTGATAGCTGTATCTTAGTGTGAAATTTATTCCAGACTGCATTCAAATTCCTACTTCAAGACAAACCAGGGTGAATTTGCCCACTGAGACTTTAGATGGCTCTCTACCATCTAATGGCAATTTGTCTTTCAATTACTAAAGCAAAGTCAGTTAAGAGAGAAAACTATGGCCAATTTAATCTTCTTTGCTTTAGGTGGGAAAGTTGAATTGAAAGTGCACCCAGTTTATCAGACAAAGTTACTATGGTTGGCTTATAAATAGAGGGAGGTTCTACTCATACAATATTTTTAAAGTACTGTACTTTAAAGTACAAAGTAAATACCAAAATAAGAATTCTAGATAAAATTGTGTGAGACATGGCAACGCATTTCAGTTACAGAGCATCTTCCTAACAGCATCAGTGATGACATTTGGCAAATCAAAATGGTAACTTTCTCTCTCCACAGTGAGAATATTTCCAGTAACTTTGACAAGCTTTGTACATCTTAAAATAATTACTATCAAAAGCCTTCAGAAAGTTCCTTAATTTCCAAGATTTCTAATTGCACAACAGAAGAACATTTGAATGAGAAGGAGTGGGCTATTTGGCTTCCTGGAATTGTTATTCAATAACATCAAGAATGATCTGATTGTATTGCTCCCAGTAACCTCTCACTGCCTTCCTTATCAAGAATTTATATATCCAGTTAAAATATTCAAAGGCTCTGCTTCCACCTTCCCTTGAGGAATAACTTTTCAGGACGTGTTCTTCTGACGGGGGGGGGGGGGGGGGCGCGGTGTAGCGAAGAGGAAGAATCACCTTACCTGTCTTAAATGGGTGATTATTTATTTTTAAACAGTAGCCGTAAGTTCTAGGTTCTACAACAAAAGGAGAAATCCTCTCCAGATTGTCTGGTCAGCATTTTGTGTGTTTCAACCAAGTCACCTCTGTCTCCTAAACTCCAGTGATTACAAGTGTACCAGTTTTTCTGCAATGCATGAAATACATTAAACTCCCTCCTTAAATAAGGAGCCAACACAGAGTGGGGCAGCTGATGTCAGGTAGAGCGAAAGTACACTGTCCCTACTTCTGCATTCAATTCCCCATGTGGTAAATGATAACACTCTGTTATGTTATATGCCTTGAGGTGATTTTTTTGTGAGAATGATGTAATGGTCTTTTGGAGGTCACCTGATGTAATTTTTCCACCAATGTGAGGTAACGTGATGACAGGGTAGACCCCAGATGACGCAGTTTTTAGATTTCCAGGTAGAACGTGCTGTGTCTCCGTTTCTGTTGTGTGTTTGTTTTTGTGACGCAGTTTCATTCTTGAAACGGTTGTGCGTTCTGTTGCAAGATACAATATTATTGGACTGAAAATTTTTGGCTAGATGTGCTGATTTACCCTGTTCCAGCAGTAGTACGGGAGAGTGAAGACTTTACCGAAGTACAGGACTCGAAGGATTGAGAGGAGTCTGTATCGTTCGGCAGTTTAACAAAGGATCGACCTTATTGAGTCTTCGTTGAAGGAGTAGCCACCTGCATTAAAGGTAACTCTTGCCAAAAGAGCAAAGAGCTCATGCAAAGGTTTGCTCTCTCTAAAAGAAATTAAAGTCAGTTGTTTTAAACTGTTTTATTGCCTGCATCGTGAATCCTGTGGACAGAACCAGCAGGAAAGTCTCGTCTATGAAGAAATCCTTCTCCAGAGAAGTCTCTCCCAATTGAACGTGTAAATCTGTTGGACTTTTGAATTTGCCATTTTAAGAACTATATCTGACTTTATTGCTTTAAGAACTGTTTTCGCATTTAATGCTTTAAGAACCAGTGCTGAGAGACGATTTGTTGAACGGCTGCATTACGGTTAACTTCTGGTTAAAGTTTTTGTTTTTTTTTAATCGTTTATCCGTGTTTAATAAATGTTTGGTTGTTTTTATATAACCTGTCTCGATTGATATTCATTGTTGCTGGTTACATAACAGTTAACTTTCCCCAATTCCTTGCAGGATCAATGTGCATGCCTTTTACAAATAATGCTCAAGGAGATCCAGGTCCTTTTGCTTCTTGGTTCTGCAATCTCCCACTACAGTATTTAGATAATTTTAGTTTTCATATTTCTCTTATTTTACATAAATGGCCATATCTTTATCCACCCATTTAACCAACTTGACATTTATTAACCAGCTGAACTGCTGATTCATTAAACTGTAATAGAAACAATGCAGTAATATTTGTAATTTTTTACAGTAATTGTTAGACTTTACCTTGGGCAGTTCTTCATGTAATTGGTCTTTCTATAGTTCTGTCATAAAACAGATTCTAAAAGTTTGAGGCACTTGCTAGAAAAGAGTAGCTGAGGTAGATTCCTGTTATTTATCCTGAAGTTATTCTTATTCACTCGCTGTGGTTTGCTGGCAAGATCAATATTTTATTGCAAAGGCGTGTTAAGCTGTTCCAAATACCAGATAGAGTGTAATCTCTTGGTCATAGATCTGGAGGCAAAAATAATACAGATTGGGTTAGGATGGAAGAATTTCTTCCTTGATGTACATATGCAAAAAATTTTTCTAAATTCACATTTAACTGATAATTTTCACTTCATGTTTATTGCAATCTATTCAATTAAAGGAGTCTGAGAGTTCATATCTTGGTAAACTCAACTAGTTATGTTTTGTCATTTTGTCTGAATCCCATGCTGTGGATTAGACTAGTGCTGTAGATCAAAATAATCAAAGACCTCCTGCATTTGTTTACACCTTGTAGTTCAGGTTATCAATCACGAGTTGTATGTTCTCCAGGCGATATAGTCATATATCTTGTAGTCTGCTCCTCATAGTCTACTCGATGAACCAATTTTAAAATTCATGGCAGCTATTTGCATATTGTTTTGTTGTGCATTAAATTGCCCTGTAAATCAAAAGACCAAAGGGAACATTGTAGTTAAATCATGAAATCCATGTAGACAGATTGTAAACTCTAATATTTAATCTGCATTCGCTGAACTATGAACATAAAACTGTTCTCAGTTATTGCTGTACTGTATACGAATAGGGAAATGGCATAAGAAAACGGGAGCACCACTTAAATGGGCCCCTCAAGCATGTCCTATCATTCAATATGAACATAGTTGATTAGCCTTTGGACTAAAGTACAATCTGATATATCAACAAGATTCATTGGAATGTACTTCAGTCATTTTTTCCTGACTGAGATTCTACAAGGGGAAAAACTATAAAATTGTACAGTACTGGCTGCAAGCACTTTCCTCTTGGAAGCTCATGCAACTTCCTAGCAGAGGTATTCTGTGAGCTGTGTAAATCTTCCAGAGTTGTTACTTTATATTGTTTTAATGGAATAACCTTAGAAATTTTTACCCTCTGTTATGTCTTGTAACTCTGTTCTTTCCCACAGAATGTGTTTTAAAGAACAGTGGATTCCAATTGGTGCAGCTGCTTAAATGGAACAACTCTTAAACAACAAAACTAGTTGAGAAAATAGCCAGGTCTATTTTGTCAATTTGTTTAATTGGAGCAGGAGATTATTGCCAAATATTTTCTAACTAGCGTCAGTCACTTGTGCTTGTGTGGCCATTAGCCTCTACACTGTGCTTAGAGTGAACAGTTTTTAAATTGTGTCAGTTGTGTGTATTTGTGTTTAAAAAGCATAGTGAGTTTTGTCATTAGTAGTTGGCAAGAAATGATCAGTAAGACAATTCAGAACTGTTTTGCTCGCTGAGGTTTCAAGCATTCAGGATTGGTAGTGCTAGAAATGGCCGGGAGTGAAAATGAAATGATTTCTATACTTCAAGTTAGGAACTACGAAGAAGTAAGGATTGGACAACCATCTTGAATTTTATCTTTGGTTCCCAGTGGACACTCAGCTCTCAGATGTGGCTCCAAGTAGTTCTTTGCATGTGATGGTGGCCATAGCTCTGTACACTGCTTCAATAGGTGGGCTAGACCAGGTGAGGGTAGCCAGTGGGTCTCATCTCCTGGGGAGATAGAGACATATCTGTTCTAACATGCATAGTCGGCTCTAGAGGAATGAGTGGATGAGATCTACAGTGAGATCCAACGGCTCGGAAGGTAGTTCTGCAGTATTCTGTGGAAGCAAAGACCATGACAATGCACAGAGATAATCATGGTCATCTACCGCAACCAAGGAAGACCCCAGCTGTGGCGACTACACATAGCACTGGACCCGAGGTTGAGAGATTGTAATTGTCCTAGTGCAATGGCTTTTCCACTTTATAAAAAAAACACTCCTGAGTAGATTTCCTGCCATTGATGGATACAAGAGAAAACCACCAGTTTTACGAGTAGTTTTCTAACTTATTCTGTATTCCATTTAAATACATAATTTGTTACTCAGTTAAACAGTAGTTTGTATTTTTATGCCTTTTTAACTATTTTCATGAACCTTCTAATTGAGGCAGCCTGCTTATTATGCCAAAATATACTGGTCCAGAGTAGTCCAACTAACTAGAATCCACTGTATTTCAAGTGTTTCAAAATGGGTGGAAGCTTAGAAAATATGTTACTGTTAAAATCAAAGTTAATTGATGCTGCTGTAGCTATAGATAACAAGTCAACCAGTGAAAGTACTTCTCAAGAAAAACCAGCCTCAAACACTTTGTTAAATTATTCTTTCCCAATGCAGCATGCTTAATAACAAGAGTAAAACATTTGTCCCAGAGTAAATTATTCAGGAGCATTTCCAACCCATTAGACCAGGGTTTCTCAACTGGGGTTCCACAAGAGATTGTGATATAAAAAAATAAACATTTTTTGAACTTCACAGGATGAGTGATGCTAGAACTTGCAGTGGTCGGTAGTGACCAAGCAGCCTTATTATCAATCTCTTTACAGGACTTTCAGCCCAGTATGGCAGTGCGCAGTAGGACTGTGTTTATTTGCTTGAGTCCATTCTCAGTTTTTGATGCAAGATAGGGGAGGCCGTTGATAATTGGTGAGTGCTGTATTGCGTACAGGGGAGAACGGTAGGCTGATACTTAGTGAGCACGGTATTGCATGGGATGATGGATGATAATTGAGCACTATTGTGTACAGGGGAGGACGGTAGGCTGATAATTGGTGAGCACGATATTGCACAGAGGGGAGGACGGTAGGCTGATGATTGGTGAGCACTGTATTGCACGGAGGAGAGGATGGTAGGCTGATGATTGGTGAGTGCTGTATTACACGGGGGAGGACGGTAGGCTGATAATTGGTGAGCACTGTATTGCACAGAGGGGAGGACGGTAGGCTGATAATTGGTGAGTGCTGTATTGCACGGGGAGGACGGTAGGCTGATGATTGGTGAGCACTGTATTGCACAGAGGGGAGGATGGTAGGCTGATGATTGGTGAGCACTGTATTGCACAGAGGGGAGGATGGTAGGCTGATGATTGGTGAGTGCTGTATTGCACGGGGAGGACGGTAGGCTGATGATTGGTGAGCACTGTATTGCACAGAGGAGAGGATGGTAGGCTGATGATTGGTGAGCACTGTATTGCACAGAGGGGAGGACGGTAGGCTGATAATTGGTGAGCACGGTATTGCACAGAGGGGAGGATGGTAGGCTGATGATTGGTGAGCACTGTATTGCACAGAGGGGAGGACGGTAGGCTGATAATTGGTGAGTGCTGTATTGCACGGGGAGGACGGTAGGCCGATGATTGGTGAGCACTATTGCACAGAGGGGAGGATGGTAGGCTGATGATTGGTGAGTGCTGTATTGCACAGAGGGGAGGATGGTAGGCTGATGATTGGTGAGCATGTATTGCACGGGGAGGACGGTAGGCTGATGATTGGTGAGCACTGTATTGCACGGGGAGGACGGTAGGCTGATGATTGGTGAGTGCTGTATTACACGGGAGGATGGTAGGCTGATGATTGGTGAGCACTGTATTGCACAGAGGGGAGGATGGTAGGCTGATGATTGGTGAGCACTGTATTGCACAGAGGGGAGGACGGTAGGCTGATGATTGGTGAGCACTATTGCACAGAGGGGAGGATGGTAGGCTGATGATTGGTGAGTGCTGTATTGCACGGGGAGGACGGTAGGCTGATGATTGGTGAGCACTGTATTGCACAGAGGGGAGGACGGTAGGCTGATGATTGGTGAGCACTGTATTGCACAGAGGGGAGGATGGCAGGCTGATGATTGGTGAGTGCTGTATTACACGGGAGGATGGTAGGCTGATGATTGGTGAGCACTGTATTGCACAGAGGGGAGGACGGTAGGCTGATAATTGGTGAGCACTGTATTGCACAGAGGGGAGGACGGTAGGCTGATGATTGGTGAGCATGTATTGCACAGAGGGGAGGATGGTAGGCTGATGATTGGTGAGCATGTATTGCACGGGGAGGACGATAGGCTGATGATTGGTGAGCACTGTATTGCACAGAGGGGAGGATGGTAGGCTGATGATTGGTGAGCACTGTATTGCACAGAGGGGAGGACGGTAGGCTGATAATTGGTGAGCACTGTATTGCACAGAGGGGAGGACGGTAGGCTGATGATTGGTGAGCACTGTATTGCACAGAGGGGAGGATGGTAGGCTGATGATTGGTGAGCACTGTATTGCACAGAGGGGAGGATGGTAGGCTGATGATTGGTGAGTGCTGTATTGCACAGAGGGGAGGATGGTAGGCTGATGATTGGTGAGTGCTGTATTGCACGGGGAGGACGGTAGGCTGATGATTGGTGAGCACTGTATTGCACAGAGGGGAGGATGGTAGGCTGATGATTGGTGAGCACTGTATTGCACGGGGAGGACGGTAGGCTGATGATTGGTGAGCACTGTATTGCACGGGGAGGACGGTAGGCTGATGATTGGTGAGTGCTGTATTACACGGGAGGATGGTAGGCTGATGATTGGTGAGCACTGTATTGCACAGAGGGGAGGACGGTAGGCTGATAATTGGTGAGCACTGTATTGCACAGAGGGGAGGATGGTAGGCTGATGATTGGTGAGTGCTGTATTACACGGGAGGATGGTAGGCTGATGATTGGTGAGTGCTGTATTACACGGGAGGATGGTAGGCTGATAATTGGTGAGTGCTGTATTACACGGGAGGATGGTAGGCTGATGATTGGTGAGCACTGTATTGCACAGAGGGGAGGACGGTAGGCTGATAATTGGTGAGCACTGTATTGCACAGAGGGGAGGATGGTAGGCTGATGATTGGTGAGTGCTGTATTACACGGGAGGATGGTAGGCTGATGATTGGTGAGTGCTGTATTACACGGGAGGATGGTAGGCTGATAATTGGTGAGCATGTATTGCACAGAGGGGAGGATGGTAGGCTGATGATTGGTGAGCATGTATTGCACGGGGAGGATGGTAGGCTGATGATTGGTGAGCACTGTATTGCACAGAGGGGAGGATGGTAGGCTGATGATTGGTGAGTGCTGTATTGCACGGGGAGGATGGTAGGCTGATGATTGGTGAGCACTATTGCACAGAGGGGAGGATGGTAGGCTGATGATTGGTGAGCACTGTATTGCACAGAGGGGAGGATGGTAGGCTGATGATTGGTGAGCACTGTATTGCAAAGAGGGGAGGATGGTAGGCTGATGATTGGTGAGTGCTGTATTGCACAGAGGGGAGGATGGTAGGCTGATGATTGGTGAGTGCTGTATTACACGGGGGAGGACGGTAGGCTGATAATTGGTGAGCACGGTATTGCACAGAGGAGAGGATGGTAGGCTGATAATTGGTGAGCATGTATTGCACAGAGGGGAGGATGGTAGGCTGATGATTGGTGAGCACTGTATTGCACGGGGAGGATGGTAGGCTGATGATTGGTGAGCACTGTATTGCACGGGGAGGACGGTAGGCTGATGATTGGTGAGTGCTGTATTACACGGGAGGATGGTAGGCTGATGATTGGTGAGCACTGTATTGCACAGAGGGGAGGACGGTACGCTGATGATTGGTGAGCACTATTGCACAGAGGGGAGGATGGTAGGCTGATAATTGGTGAGCACTGTATTACACGGGAGGACGGTAGGCTGATAATTGGTGAGCACTTTATTGCACAGAGGGGAGGATGGTAGGCTGATAATTGGTGAGCATGTATTGCACAGAGGGGAGGATGGTAGGCTGATGATTGGTGAGCACTGTATTGCACGGGGAGGACGGTAGGCTGATGATTGGTGAGTGCTGTATTACACGGGAGGACGGTAGGCTGATGATTGGTGAGCACTGTATTGCACAGAGGGGAGGATGGTAGGCTGATGATTGGTGAGCACTGTATTGCACGGGGAGGACGGTAGGCTGATGATTGGTGAGCACTGTATTGCACGGGGAGGACGGTAGGCTGATGATTGGTGAGTGCTGTATTACACGGGAGGATGGTAGGCTGATGATTGGTGAGCACTATATTGCACAGAGGGGAGGACGGTAGGCTGATAATTGGTGAGCACTGTATTGCACAGAGGGGAGGACGGTAGACTGATGATTGGTGAGTGCTGTATTACATGGGAGGATGGTAGGCTGATGATTGGTGAGTGCTGTATTACACGGGAGGATGGTAGGCTGATAATTGGTGAGCATGTATTGCACAGAGGGGAGGATGGTAGGCTGATGATTGGTGAGCATGTATTGCACAGAGGGGAGGACGGTAGGCTGATGATTGGTGAGCATGTATTGCACGGGGAGGATGGTAGGCTGATGATTGGTGAGCACTGTATTGCACAGAGGGGAGGATGGTAGGCTGATGATTGGTGAGCACTGTATTGCACAGAGGGGAGGATGGTAGGCTGATGATTGGTGAGCACTGTATTGCACAGAGGGGAGGATGGTAGGCTGATGATTGGTGAGTGCTGTATTGCACAGAGGGGAGGATGGTAGGCTGATGATTGGTGAGTGCTGTATTACACGGGGGAGGACGGTAGGCTGATAATTGGTGAGCACGGTATTGCACAGAGGGGAGGATGGTAGGCTGATGATTGGTGAGCACTGTATTGCACAGAGGGGAGGATGGTAGGCTGATAATTGGTGAGCACTGTATTACACGGGAGGACGGTAGGCTGATAATTGGTGAGCACTTTATTGCACAGAGGGGAGGATGGTAGGCTGATAATTGGTGAGCATGTATTGCACAGAGGGGAGGATGGTAGGCTGATGATTGGTGAGCACTGTATTGCACGGGGAGGATGGTAGGCTGATGATTGGTGAGCACTGTATTGCACGGGGAGGACGGTAGGCTGATGATTGGTGAGTGCTGTATTACAAGGGAGGATGGTAGGCTGATGATTGGTGAGCACTGTATTGCACAGAGGGGAGGACGGTACGCTGATAATTGGTGAGCACTGTATTGCACAGAGGGGAGGATGGTAGGCTGATGATTGGTGAGCACTATTGCACAGAGGGGAGGATGGTAGGCTGATAATTGGTGAGCACTGTATTACACGGGAGGACGGTAGGCTGATAATTGGTGAGCACTTTATTGCACAGAGGGGAGGATGGTAGGCTGATAATTGGTGAGCATGTATTGCACAGAGGGGAGGATGGTAGGCTGATGATTGGTGAGCGCTGTATTACACGGGAGGACGGTAGGCTGATGATTGGTGAGCACTGTATTGCACGGGGAGGACGGTAGGCTGATGATTGGTGAGTGCTGTATTACACGGGAGGATGGTAGGCTGATGATTGGTGAGCACTGTATTGCACAGAGGGGAGGACGGTAGGCTGATAATTGGTGAGCACTGTATTGCACAGAGGGGAGGACGGTCGGCGGCTGATTGGTGAGTGCTGTATTACACGGGAGGATGGTAGGCTGATGATTGGTGAGTGCTGTATTACACGGGAGGATGGTAGGCTGATAATTGGTGAGCATGTATTGCACAGAGGGGAGGATGGTAGGCTGATGATTGGTGAGCATGTATTGCACAGAGGGGAGGACGGTAGGCTGATGATTGGTGAGCATGTATTGCACGGGGAGCATGGTAGGCTGATGATTGGTGAGCACTGTATTGCACAGAGGGGAGGATGGTAGGCTGATGATTGGTGAGTGCTGTATTGCACAGAGGGGAGGACGGTAGGCTGATGATTGGTGAGTGCTGTATTGCACGGGGAGGACGGTAGGCTGATGATTGGTGAGTGCTGTATTGCACGGGGAGGACGGTAGGCTGATGATTGGTGAGCACTGTATTGCACAGAGGGGAGGACGGTAGGCTGATGATTGGTGAGCACTGTATTGCACAGAGGGGAGGATGGTAGGCTGATGATTGGTGAGCATGTATTGCACGGGGAGGATGGTAGGCTGATGATTGGTGAGTGCTGTATTACACGGGAGGATGGTAGGCTGATGATTGGTGAGCACTGTATTGCACGGGGAGGACGGTAGGCTGATGATTGGTGAGCACTGTATTGCACAGAGAGGAGGACGGTAGGCTGATAATTGGTGAGCACTGTATTGCACAGAGGGGAGGATGGTAGGCTGATGATTGGTGAGCATGTATTGCACAGAGGGGAGGATGGTAGGCTGATGATTGGTGAGCACTGTATTGCACGGGGAGGATGGTAGGCTGATAATTGGTGAGCACTGTATTGCACGGGGAGGACGGTAGGCTGATGATTGGTGAGCACTGTATTGCACAGAGGGGAGGATGGTAGGCTGATGATTGGTGAGTGCTGTATTGCACAGAGGGGAGGATGGTAGGCTGATGATTGGTGAGCACTGTATTGCACAGAGGGGAGGATGGTAGGCTGATAATTGGTGAGCAGGTATTGCACAGAGGGGAGGATGGTAGGCTGATGATTGGTGAGCACTGTATTGCACAGAGGGGAGGATGGTAGGCTGATAATTGGTGAGCAGGTATTGCACAGAGGGGAGGATGGTAGGCTGATGATTGGTGAGCACTGTATTGCACAGGGGAGGATGGTAAGCTGATGAGGAGCGTGATGTGTGTCTGAACACTGAATGGACTCGCCCAGCTTGGACTGTGATGTCAGCCTCTCCATCCCAAATTACCTCCTCCAGCTTCCCTTTACGCACCACTGATAGTTGTGGAAGCGAACAAATTTTACCAGTGTAGTAGAAAATTGGAGGGAAACTTTCATATTAGAAGGAACTTTTACACGCTGTGACTCAACTGCTGGCCTGTCACTTTGCTGGTTAAACATTGCAAAAGATGGGTTGTGTAGGTTAGAAGTGAATTGCATTGTGAAGTTTTCATTTTTTTGCTGTTTTCTCATTTAGTTATTATGCCATTTTTTTCTGTTTTATTAACCCCTGCGTTTTACAGACATGTCTGATGGTGCAATCTTCTGAGTCATTTCACTGCACTAGTGCAACAACAGACATAAAAAGAAATCCATCTTTACAGTGAAAGCTACTTACCAATGGGTTTTACTTGGACTGGTGATCCAAATTGCCCTATTCCAACATGCCTAGTCTGTGGCAAACAACTTGCAAATGTGGCAATGGCTCCAGCAAAATTGAAAAGACACAACTACAAATCACAGCCATATGAGACAAAAATACTGATTATTTTAAACGGCTATTGGAATCTCAAACAGTAAAGTTTTTGTTAGTGAAGTCACAGGCAGGAAAAAGGTCCAGGAAGGAAGCTATTTAGTAGAACTTATTACCCAGAAAATGAAAAGTCACACGGTTGGTGAGAACCTAATAATAATTATAGTAGGTAAAATGCTAGGACAAGATGCAGTACGAGAAATTGAAAAGGTTTCACTCAAATAATACGAATAGTTGATGTATTGATGACATGTCATATGGTGCTGAAGAGGTTTTTTTGTGATGAACTGAAAAACAGATTCTCTATCCATGTTGGTGAATAAACAGATTTCACCAACAAATGTCATGTTGTAACATTTGTAAGGTTTGTAAATCATGTTGAAATTCAAGAAAACCTTTTCTGTTGCAAAGAGCTGCCTGAAGCAAGGAAAAGCCAAAATATATTTAATGTTTTGTCTTCATATCTGGAAACAAAAGATCTGTCTTGGAGGAACCGTTGCTTTGGCTTATGGTTTTTATTAACTTTACTCTTCAACATTGCAAACAAATTTTATGTTTAAATAGCATTAATTAAAATCATTTTACAATCTTTATTTAAATTAAATCTACCAAGCCTACCTTTAGAAAAATTAAATCCCTTTTTCGCTTAAGCCAGTTATTTAACGGAAATTTATTCTGTTTTCCTTATGAATTTTTAAAATTTATGAAAGGCAAAGATTAATTTCAAGAAAGGTAAACTAAGCTTTTCTTTTTTCAAGAAAGGTTGGCTAAAATTCATTTTCTTAAAAGAGCATTGACAATTGTTTTTGGATTATTATGTCTACAATTTAATAATTACGCAAATGTACTTTAAGCTGCAGATATAGTAATTTTTATTATATCTGAAAATTATTTCAAGGGTACCTCCAGGATAAAAAGGTTGAAAATGGCTGCATTAGACTATTCTTACTGCACGTATAACATACAATGGGAAAGAAATTGATAAACAAAGATATTTCTTTTGGGTGACCTTGGGAATTAATGTGAGCAGCATCTTAATCTATACTAAAATGCATTTTAATGACCCCCCATTTTCAGCATTGTTAGTTTGGAAGGAAATGCAATGCATGATGTTAGTAAGAGGGCAGAAATCATTGTCACTGACTAAGCTTTTTGATGAATTGAAGAAAAGGACTGAACTCATTGGTAAGAGTGATACAGTCTACAATAATGCTAATGCAGTTATTGTTTACTTTTAGCAGAAACTGCTTCAATTTAGTGTCTATTACTGCTGTTTTTATTCTGTTACCTTTGGATGACAGGAACTTCCAATTTGTGTTTCCACTTCTTGCATCCATCCACTGGTCCTTGTCATTGGTAAGGAATGTGAATTGACTGTTCAGCTGCGGTTAGAGAATTGCCAGGAGCGGCTTTTATTGCTCCTATGCCACATCTGTATTCTTGAAGTACTCTTTTAGCCTCCTTCATGTTTCTACCTGTAGTACTTTAGCAATACTCTTTAAAACAACCTGATTCCTCATGAACAAAAAGGGGAATCAAATTCAACTTCATCTCCCAGTCTCTTGTTTCCTATTAAGGTTACCTGATCTGTAATGCTAGATAATCTTTTTCACTTAATATGGAAATACCAGTCCACAGATTGCAGTCTCTAATACACACAATTTGTAAAACCATCAGCTCCATCCATCTCCATGGCAACTGTCAAAAATCAATCCAGTTTCATTACTGCATTGTCATATTTGACCCTAAGATTAAGAAGACTGCCTGCTGATAGACTTATCATAAGTTTAAATACCTTTTTAAAATGCATGTGACAAGCTTCCTCTATTTAACATATCCTCTGTTTTCATATAGCCAGAATTGACCTTAAGAGAGAAGAGCAGAATTGAGTCATTTGGACATCGAGTCTGCTTAGCCATTCATCCCTGGCTGAATTTCTTTTCCTTAATCACCTGCCTTTTCCATGAAATCCTTAACCTCTTTAGCAATCAAGAACCTATTGATCTCTCCCTTAAATATCCCCAATTACTTGGCCTCCATGGCAATGAATCCCACAGATTTGCCATCGTCTGGCTGAAGAAATCCCTCCTCATATCAGGTCTAAGCAGATGTCCCTTTATTTGGAGGCTATGCCCTTGGCTTTTGACTATTGCACAAATGAAAATGTTTATCTCCATGGCAACTGTCAAAATCCTCCATGACCATTATAACATTGGCTTTCTTGCATGCCTCTTCTATCTCCTTGTGTATTTTATAATACCCCACATGGTAATTCCTACTTGGAAGCCTTTATGCTGAATCTCATCAGGATCTCATTACCTTTTGCAAGTTGTCAACTCTTACCCACGAAGATGGTACATCTTGTGATCCTCTGTTGCTTCTTGCTATTGATTTAAATCTTTACCAATAGGACCACCCCTCCTCCTCTGCCCATCTGCCTGTGTGGCTTTGTTGGTTCAAGATGGCGCCAGTGAACAACAGTTCTTCAGGTGATGTCTTCCAAATAGCCGAATTCTTCAATTATTTCACTTTCTCTACATCTGCTTGTTCGTTTTGTCTTGATTATGTATTGGAAACTGTTGGAGCCTGTGACGTGCAGTTTGGAGTTGGATTGAATGTCCTAGCACTCTGCTCTCCCCCAAGAGGACCGAGAGCATGAGCTGCCTCATGGAGAAGACCAGAGACGGGGCATGGGGTCATGAATGACTCCATTCGAAACATTGAGGCGAATGCAGAGGGGGTCAGTGGTCGCTCTCCACGGGGATAGGCAAGGGGTTGGCGGTAGTTGGACCCAGCATGGCAGTGGCTCTTCACAGGACTGAGAAATGCGACCACCATCCTCGATGTTGACGAGAGGATGTTTTTGAAATTCTGAGATTTATGTGATTATTGGACTATACTTCATATTGGTCTCCTTCAGTTCTTCTGCGTTTTCTTTCTTGTTGCCAACTGGCGGGTGGGTGATATACAGTTGTACGGGGTCTTTCTTTTTGTAGAGTTAAAATGGCGACTTTGTTATGTTAATCTGGGGAATGCGGCTTTGTTGTATTAAACGCTGAAGAAAGTTTGCGCTAGCAGTTTGTTTTACTTTAAATTGAGATAGCAGCATTCTATTAGCCAATGGGTGGTTATGTATCGTTTTGTTTTCGGATACCATGCTGCATGATATGACTGTGGACTCAGTTTTGGCAGGGAGTCGGAGGAGAGACAGGGAGGACGGCGGATGTGCGGGGGTTTTGGTGGGGAGTCAGAGGAGAGACAAGGAGGACAGTGGACGTGCGGGGGTTTTTGGCGGGGAGTCGGAGGAGAGACGAGGAGGACGGAGGAGAGACAGGGAGGACGGTGGACGTTTTGGCGGGGTGTCGGAGGAGGGCCGGGGAGGATGGTGGATGTGCGGGGGTTTTGGTGGGGAGTTGGAGGAGAGACGGGGAGGACGGTGGATGGGGTTTTTAGCGGGGAGACGGAGAGGCGGGAAGTCGGAGGAGAGACGGGGAGGACGGTGGAGAGGCGGGGAGTCGGAGGAGAGATGAGGAAGACGGAGGAGAGATGGGGAGTCGGAGGAGAGACTGGGAGGACGGCGAACGTGCAGAGAGGCTCCGGTCGATCACTTCGGGTGGTCCCGAGCCGTGAGTCGACAGGATTCGGGTGGTCGTCCGGATTCGATTGAGCTCCAATGGTAGCGCGCGAAGAACTTGGACTTGGATAAGTGTTGGCGCCTTCTTTTTCATTACTTTCCTCTCTGTATCAAATTCCTATTAATGTCATCGAATTAGTAATATCTATAAAGTGTATTTGTTAAGATTTACTAGATGTGCTGGCTGCTGATTGATGTTTGGGATTGATTCGGGCGGCGACTGAGCCTGAGGGGAGTGTTGACGCAGGTGCTAGGTGGGATTTCCCATAGACATACACGAGTCAATATAACGGAACGTTACACTGTATTACTTTTTGTGCGAGGGAGGGAATTTAGTTTTTCTGTGTGGGGGGGGTTGGGGATTTGCTATTGTCATTTTTTGCGAGGGAGTTGATCTGTTTTTTTGTGCAAGGGTGGGGGGTTTGCAAGTTTTTGTTTAGTTTTCTTTTATGTGCGGGAGTGTTGATGTCTTTTAGCCACTCCCATGAGAAACCGCCTGATTTCCTCGGCTGCATAAGTCTAGGGAAGACCACCTCCAGCCCCGGCAAACTCATGAGATTGGGGTTGCTCGATCCCACCTCAAACCCTGGTTTCTGTGGATGCTGGGTAATTTGTTACCCTGTTGCAAATTAGCGCCACGAAATAGCAGACAGCACATTGCATATGATTATGAATCTTAACTTAACTAAAGGGTTAGCAAAGAATAACAAAAAGAAAAGGGCCCAGTCTAATTAAACAGTCAAATGTGCACAAGTTGGAGCTCATCTGGAACTTCTCTGTCACTCAGGCGCTGGGCCCTCAGTCAATGTGGAAGCACTCACCAGCTTCCGAACGTCACTCGCAATCCATCTCAAACAAACAGGTCTCCCACCAGGTCATATGCTACGACCGGTCCTCCCCAGTGTCTTCTCTCTGCATCTCCTGCTGAGCACGAGCCCAAAACCAACCTTATTGTTCCTCACAGTGGAAAACCTCTCACTAATTGAATGGCACACATTCCACATCATCCCTGAACTTCAGCAATAACCCGAGCAGGCTGAAATCAGAACAAACAGCTCTTACAGAGCTGCTAAATGAAATACCTACAGCATAACCGTAAAGATGTGAACCAGGGCATTACACTCTGCCCCACACCATAAATAGTCATGTCCTCATGACTTTGAAATGATTTGTCGTCCCATCATTAATAACACTGCTCGAGGGTGACTTCCCATAGTTATAACAGACAATACCAGCCGCTCCCCTTCTCAGGGGACCCTGGGCACTAGCAGCCCTCTACATAGTCCGTCCCCTTAGGGGGTCTGTCTCCCTATCAGCTCTATCGTATGGGAGGGGGTACGGTGGCACCCGCTGATAATAACAGGGACATCTCAGTTTTAAACTCTGCCATGAGCTCCTTCACCACTCCCCAGGGTGTGTCAGTGGTCACCTCAGCCAAGGGACCACTACCGAGGGCTGTACCCTGTGGACAGGGACCTCCCATGCCTCCATAGCATTCTCTTCCTTTCTTACTTCTCTGATCAGCTCAACAAATAAGGGAGGGTGCATGTCTTACGAGACATTTGGGGACCCCAAGTGATCAGATCTGGCAAATGGGTGCCTTTTGCCACTTCGTCCATTCCTAACTGATTCACCTCAGCCATTTGAATGGTCCCTCTATGCTGCAAACAATTTAGCTGCCTCTCTAGATGAAAAATGTAGGCCGAAAGCTTCTCCCCCTTCTCCTGAAACATGTTCTGAAAGCCCGTCATAAGTTCCACTAGGCTTCCCGTCACGCCAAACAACTTTTCTAGTGTTTGCATGTAGGCATGTAGGCCGCAGAGGTAGCAAGGGGGTTCTGTGTCTTTATGGATCTCACTACGTCGGCAGCTAGCCCCTTCCAACTTTCAAACAATCGCTGTCTTTTTTCATCATCAGGGCACTACCTCTCATCCAGCAACTGAGGGGTCTGCTCTGCCCAAGTCTCATACTCCTCTTCCTCTTTAGGGGTGGGCTTTGTTCCTGAGAGCAGGCTGAGCCTATGATAGCTGGGACTTTGAACCTGGGCATTTTGCCATTTATTCACCAGGGAGGTAAGGGCCACCACCAACTCAGAATGCTCAGCCCTCGCTGGAGGACTCATTAGACATTCTACATCAGACCAGTTCTTCCCCTCGCTCCGCAGAATGAGAGGAACTTGTCTTTAAAGTCTGTGCCCCCAACCACGGGAAACTTGGCTTCCGATTTAGCACGCTTGCCTTCACTCCCCTCCTCTCGGAAAGTATGGACAACCCACAGCCCTGCCTCTCCCGGGGCCCCAGTAGTACCAGGCAGTTCTACTGCCATTACGTCAGTACAAATTAGTGCTACAAAATAACAGCCAGTACACTGCATACAATTAAAGGAATTATTTACAAATCTTAACTTAACTAAGGGGTTAGTAAAGAATAACAAAAAGATGTGAACCAGGGCATTACACATGGTTTTTTTTTACTGTATTTCATGGCTATCTGGAGAAGAGAAATCTCAGAGTTTTATTGTACATGCATAATTTGATAATAAATTAAACCTTTGTCTTTCAGATAGAATATATATTTCTTTGAATGTTTTAGCTCAAAGCTCTGATTCTGATCCTAATGCCCACAGTACTGTAAAGTCAATGTTGGGATCTGCACTGCAAATGTTCTACTTTGTTTCATATATTGCATACATTCTACTATTCAAGTTGAATACTGCTCTGCCCTCTGCTCTCTGTATCGAGTTTGCACATTCTGCCAATTCCCGCATCCCATAGATGACTGAATGGCAGATTAACTGGCAACTGAAAATTCACCCGATGTTCATAAGTCACCCAGACCAGAGGAACTGCACCCTAGGGTTCTGAAAGAGCATTAAAGATTATGGTGGTATTAGAAATTATCTTTCAAAAATCATTGGGCTCTGGCATGGTGCCAGAGGACTGGAAAATTACAAATGTTACTCCACTCTTTAAGAAAGGAGGAAAACAGCACAAGGGAAATTATAGACCAGTGAGCCTGATGTCAGTGGTTGGGATGATCTTGGAGTCAATTGTTAAGGATGAGGTGATGGAGTACTTGGTGACACAGGACGGGATAGTACAAAGTCAGCATGCTTTCCTTCAGGGAAAATCCTGTCTAACAAACCTGTTGGAATTCTTTGAGGAGATTACAAGTAGGGTAGATAAAGGGGCTGCAGTGAATGTTGTGTAATTGGACTTTCAGAAGGCCTTTGACAAGGTGCCAGTCACGAGGTTGCTTACCAAGTTAAGAGCTCGGGGTATTACAGGAAAGTTACTAACATGGTTAGAGCATTGGCTGATTGGTAGGAGGCAGCAAGTGAAAATAAAAGGACCCTTTTCTGGTTGGCTGCCAGTGACTAGTGGTGTTCTGCAGGGGTCAGTGTTGGGACCACTTCTTTTTATGTTGTATATAAATGATTTAGATGATGAAATAGATGGCTTTGTTGCCAAGTTTTCAGATGATACGAAGATTAGTGGAGGGGCAGGTAGTGTTGAGGAAACAGGTAGAATGCAGAAAGACTTGGACATTAAGAGAATGGGCAAGAAAGTGGCAGATGAAATACCATGTTAGAAAATGCATAGTCATGCACTTTGGTAGTAGAAATAAAGGTTCGGACTATTTTGTAAACAGGGAGAAAATCCAGGAATCTGAGATGTACAAGGTCTTGGGAATCCCTTGTGCAAATTACCCTGACAGTTAACTTGCATGTTGAGTTGGTCGTGAGGAAGGCAAATGCCATCTTAGCATTTATTTCAAGAGGTCTAGAATATAAGAGCAAGGATGTGATGCTGAGGCTTTATAAGGCATTGGTGAGGCCTCACCTTGAGTATTGTGAACAGCTTTGGGCCTCTCATCTTAGAAAAGATGGCATTGGAAGCTGGCATTGGAGAGGGTCCTGAGGAGATTCACAAGGATGATTCCAGGAATGAAAGGGTTATCATACGAGGAATGTTTGATGGCTCTGGGTCTGTATTCAGAAGGATGAGAGGGGGAGATCATTCAAACCTTTCGAATGTTGAAAAGCCTAGACAGTAGATGTAGAAAGGATTTTTTGCATGATGGGAGAGACTAGGGCAAGAGGGTATAGCCTCAGGATAGAGGAGCGCCCTTTCAAAACAGAGATGCAGAGAAATTTCTTTAGCCAATGGGTGGTGAATTTGTTGCCACATGCAGCTGTGGAAGCCATGTCATTGGGCATATTGAAGGCAGAGATTGATAGGTTCGTGATTGGTCATGGCATCAAAGGTGCTGGCATCAGAGGGAGGAGGCTGGGAACTGGGTTGAGGAGGAGATAGAAAAAAGGATCGGCCATAATTGAATGGCAGAGCAGACTCGATGGGCCGGATGACCTAATTCTGCTCCTATGTCTTTTGGTCTTATGAAGGTGAGTGGAGCTTGGAACTAAGGGAAGTTGATAAACATGTTAAAGATAATAGGTTACATAGAGAATAGAAATTATAGGATTGAGAACTGCTATAATTACAATGAGAAGTGCTTCTTTATCTAATGAGAAAATAAAATTTTGATTGCTACTTTGTGTTTTTAAATTTTCAAAGTTTTCCATGGTCCCACTCTCTCTCTTTCCATAATCTTCCATTCAAACATCTCAATCATCCTCAAATTTAATTGTTTCACCAGTACCGGTGATGCCTTCAGTATCTGGAATTCTTAAACACAAAATAACCTGCAGATGCTGGGGTCAAAGCAACACTCACAACACGCTGGAGGAACTCAGCAGGTCGGGCAGCGTCCGTGGAAGTGATCAGTCAATGTTTCGGGCCGGAACCCTTCGTCAGGACTGTAGGGGGAAGGGGCAGAGGCCCTATAAAGAAGGTGGGGGGAGGGTGTGAAGGAGACAGCTGGTAGGCTCCAGGTGAAAAACCAGTAAGGGGAAAGATAAAGGGGTGGGGGAAGGGAAGTAGGGTAGTGATAAGCAGGAAAGGTGAAGAAGGAATAGGGGAAAGCACAAGGGTAGTAGCAGGTGGAACCATGAAGGAGGTGATAGGCAGCTGGGGGAGGGGGCAGAGATGAAATAGGGATATGGGAAGGGACCAGGAGGAGAATGGGAAGTTGGAGAATTCTGTGTTCATACCAAGGGGCTGGAGACTACCTAGACAGTATATGAGGTGTTGCTCCTCCAACCTGAGTTTAGCCTCATCATGGCAGTAGAGGAGGCCATATCTGAATGGGAATGGGAAGCAGAGTTGAAGTGGGTGGCTACCGGGAGATCCTGTCTATTATGGCGGATGGAGCGGAGGTGCATCGGTGAAACTCGACGCAGATTGGGGGACGGCTTCGTCGAGCACCTCCGCTCCGTCCGCCATAACAGACAGGATCTCCCAGTTGCCACCCATTTCAACTCTGTTTCCCATTCCCATTCAGATATGTCCATACATGGCCTCCTCTACTGCCATGATGAGGCTAAACTCAGGTTGGAGGAGCAACACCTTATATACCGTCTAGGTAGTCTCCAGCCCCTTGGTATGAACAAAGAATTCTCCAACTTCCGGTAATTCCCTCCCCCTTCCTTCCCTATCCCTATTTCATCTCTGCCCCCTCCCCCAGCTGCCTATCACCTCCCTCATGGTTCTGCCTCCTTCTACTACCCATTGTGTTTTCCCCTATTCCTTCTTCACCCTTCCTGCCTATCGCCTCCCTGCTTCCTTTCCCCCACCCCTTTATCTTTCCCCTTACTGGTTTTTCACCTGGAACCTACCGGCCTTCTCCTTCCCACCCTCCCCCCACCTTCTTTGTAGGGCCTCTGCCTCTTCCCTCTTCAGTCCTGACGAAGGGTTCCGGCCCAAAACATTGACTGATCGTTTCCACGGATGCTGCCTGACCTGCTGAGTTCCTCCAGCGTGTTGTGAGTGTTGCTCTGGAATTCTTAAACTTGCTCCTCTGCCATTCTTTCCTGATTTAAGATATTGTTTGAAATCTCCCTCTTTGCCATGAAATATTGTGCAGAGTTTGATATCAAATTTAGTTGATAGATCTTTGAGACCTTGTTGATAGATCTTTGAGCCTTGAGACCTTTCTACTCTTAAGATTTCATTACAGAAAAAAAAGATGTGAACTTTCACAACTTCAGAGTATCTCGTAGAATATTACAGCTAATGAAGTGCAGTTGCTGTTATAATAGAAGTAGTATAGTGGTAATTTGGGCATAGCAACCTCGAACAAATGACCTTGGGAAGTTTATCCATTTTAGTGATCTTTATTGTGGAATAAATAATAACAGCCCTCAAGAACATTCTCATTCTTCTGCAAAATGTTAACTTCAGATCTTTAACATTGTACCATTTGGTATGCTTCATATCATGAGATTCTCCCTCTTAACCACCAGCAGAAATCAATCTCAGGATGGAAGACCTCTATCAGAAATTAAGTTCGATCAATCCTTTCTTCAACTTAATTTTCTGGAAAATTAAATGGAGCTGTCAGTAGGCCATAGAATAATAACAATGCAGTGGCAATACGTCAAGAGGTATCCAATGTAAGAATGGAATGGCAGTGGTCATGGAGGACTTTAACTTTCATATAAATTAGGCAAATCAATTGATCAAGGAATCTGTGCAGACAATTTCATAGAATGTATTCGTGATAGTGTTCTTGAACAAGTCAGCAAATCTACAAGGGAAATATGTTATCTTGGATCTGGTCCTGTGCAATGAGACAGGTAAAATTAGTGATATTGTAGTTAGGAATCCTCTTTAGAGAAAGTGATCACAGTATGACTGAATTTCTCATGAAAATGGAGAGTGCAATAGTTTTATCTAAAACCAATGTATTTTGCCAAAAAAAGGGAGATGACAATGTGGTGAGGGAGGTGCTGGCTACTGTAGACTGGTAATACAGGCTATATGGTGCGATCATTGAGGAACAGTCGAAGACTTTCAGAGAGACTTTTTTCATGGTGCTCAACAGAAGTATATTCCGGTTAAAAACCAGGCCAGTAAGGATGAGAGCCAACCTTGGATAACCAAGGAAATAAAAGAAGGCATCAAATTAAAACCTTGTACATATAAAGTAGCCAAGAATAGCCAAGAGGATTAGGAAAATCTTAAAAAGCAACAAAGAACCATTAAGCAAGCAATAAGAAAGGGAGAGATGTATTATAAAAGCAAACCAGCACAAAATATAAAACTGGATGGTCAGTTTCTACAATTATAGTCTCGACCAATCTCTCAAAGCATTTCATCACCATAGATGAGAGTGCTACTGGGCAATAGTCACTAAGGCAGCTCGCACTGCTCTTAGGCACTGGCATAATTGTTGCCATTTTGAAGCAGATGGGAACTTCCGACTGTAGCAGTGAAAGGTTGAAAATGTCCTTGAATACTGGCACAAGTTTTCAGAACCTTGCCAGGTGCTCCATCGGGGCCTCCCGCCTTGCAAACTGTCTAGACGAAGATCACAGAGTCACCTTTGCAGCAGGGATCTTCACAGCTGTCAAAATATCTGATTAATGTCAAAGCGTTCACTTCTTGGAATCATGTATTTTTCTTCAGTGAAAATTGCGAATGCGTTTGCTCTGTAGGTTACAATCTAGACAAACAGCCATACAGTTCCTTAATGGACATTGAACCTATGAACACTACCTCACCTTTATTTAAAAATATATTATTTCTGTTTTACACTATTTTAATCTAATATATATACTTACAGTAATTAACTTAGTTTTATTCCTTTTTATATTATGTATTCCATTGTACTTCTATTAAGTTAACAAATTTCACAACATGCCAATGATAATAAATGATTTTGATTCTGATACCTGCATACTGAAATATCTCATGATTATTGTAACATTGCCATTTTGCCATGCATTTTCTATCTCCCACTGTGCAAAATAGACTGCATCTTTACCCACTGTTTGGGGGGCTGTATATAATTCCCATCTATGTATTTTTGCCTTACAGTTCCTTAGATCTACCCACAATGATACAATACCTTCCTACCTTAGTCACCTCTTTCTAATGATTTGATTTCATTTTTTGAACCAGAGCCACACCACCCGCTGTGCCTACCTGCCTGTCCGTTCGATGCAGTGTATATCCTTGGACAATAAGTTTCCAGCTATAATCTTCTCTCAGCCTTGATTCAGTGATGCCTACATCATCTGTAAATGTGCTCCAAGTTCATCTACATTATTCCGTATGCTGTGTGCATTCAAATACATTACCTTCAGTCCTATATTTACCCTTCTCAATTATTTTTTTTGCCTTTTACATCGCAACTCCTGTTGTCTGCAATTTTGCGCTATCATCAGCCTCTTTTTGCTAGCAGTCTCGCTACACACTGCCTCTGTTTGTAAACCAACTAGCTCATCCGCAGCGCTATCACTCCAGTTCCCAACCCCCTGCCAAATTAGTTTAAACCTTCCTGAACAGCCCACAAGGATATTGGTCCCCCTCGGGTTCAGGTGTAATCATCCCTGTTGTACAAGTCGTACCTTCCCCAGAAGTGATCCCAATGATCCATAAATCTGAATCCCTGACCCAGTTTCTCAGTCATGCATTTATCTGCCAAATCATCCTATTCTTACTGCCACTGGCATGGTACAGGCAGCAGTCCAGAGGTCCCGGTTTTCAGCTTTCTACCTAAAATCTCTCTTCAGGACCTCCTTACCTATCCTATCCATTGCATTGACTTCTGGCAGCTCACCCTTCCCCTTGAGAAAGCTGTGGACCCGATTGAGACCTCCCTGGTCCTGGCAACATACTATCCAGGGACACCTTATATTCTGTCCGGGTAGCCTCCAATCTAATGGCATGAACATCGACTTCTCGAACTTCCGGTAATGGAAACTTCACCATTCCCATTTCCCTCTCTCACCTTAACTCCTTACCTGCCCATCACGACCCTCGGTTGCTCCTCTCTCTTCCCTTCCTTCCATGGACTATCAGATTCCCCCTTCTCTAGCCCTTTATCTCTTTCATTAACTAACTTCCCAGCTTTTTACCTCAATGTTCCTCCTTCATGGTTTCACCCATCACCTACTACCTTGTATTTCTTCCTCCCCTCCCCTCCCCCCACCTTTTTACGCTGACTCCATCTTTTCTTCTCCAGTGCCGGTGAAGTGTCTCATCCCAAAGTGTCTACTGTACTCTTTTTCCATAGATACTGCCTGGCCTGCTGAGTTCCTTCAGCATTTTATGTGTGATACTATCTGGGTGTCTCAGATACAGTATCTACCTAGATTTGACTTGCCTCAGCATTGCTCACCAAACAATAAGTGAAAACATGTACAATGTCTAATACACATCTCCCATCCATTCTATTGTCTCTTCTTCATTCATCATGGCCAACTCCAGCTCATTTTCTACTACTGCCATGAATAACCATCTGAACACAAATTAAGACATCAACTTGCAATGATCATGTTCGTAATGACATTTAACCTACAAATCATTTGGAAAACCAGTTGGTGAGTGTTATTTGTCATTTTTTTCCATGTTAACACAAATAAAACATGACCCATAACTATGTAACCTGTAACAGCTATATTGAGCTTTTGAATTGGTTACATGCTGTGCTCAAGCAATCTTCAGTTTCAGTCTTTCAGAATGTGCTAGGCTGTGCCTCTCACAGGCTAGAGTTTTTTTTTCAGGGATACTGAAAGCATTCCACAAGCACAAATGCCAATGTTTAGACATCAATAGACAGAATCCCAGTCAAGCCTCCAGTCTCCTATCTGATAAATATCAAGAAAACTACAGAAGGCTGCAGCTGCAATGTATTTATCTCATGGTAGTTGCATAAAGGAATTTTACATCAATATATTAAAAGCACATCTGCATGACACACATATATTCACAAATGGTAAATATTTAATTACCATTTGGGGAAAAATACAGCTTTGAAGACTGTAATTTGTTTTTTGTGCTGTACATTATTTTCTTCAGAAATACACAGATATAGGAGGTTTGGACAATTAAAGGCCCTTCTGCCATTTGGCTATGCAGAAAAAATAGCAAATGTTGTTCTGTAGGAGATGGAAGTAGAAAATGGCATAAGTTTGTTTTAAAAAATTTTACTGGCTGTTCATTATGCCCCCTCTTCACTGGAGGACTTTTTAAAAAAATAAAGACAGAATCTTGTGGCTAGGGGGCCATTTTAGTGTCACATCATCTACAAAGGATTATTGGGCGTTTCCTTAATCAATTACACTGTGGAACACAGTCAGAACCTGGAAATGCAAAATAGAACAATTAATCTGTATAGTTAGTTGTATATAGAAATGCAGAAAGGGGGAATTAAGATATAAAAATACAAGAAACTGCTCATTAAACCAGTTAAATGTTCAATATCTCCAACAATATTTACAATCTGATGGCAAACATTTTGCCAAGCTTGGCAATCAACCAAACTTCCAAATCCGATTGAATAAGATTTTCGGCTATTACAAAATTATAGAGATTGCCAGATAATAAGATTTACATAATAATATACTGTTAGCAGAACAAGCCCAAACTTTTTCCTGGTATGTTGAATTGGTTTTCATCATGCAAGAAAAAACTTAATGTCATGTCATTTTGTATTTTAGTATGGAATTTTATAAAATTAACCACTGTAACAAACCTTGAGAAAGATCGGTTAACCCAGAGTGGAGCTTTCTAAACCTAGCGTTTCACTGTCCATGTGTAGTCTTTGGGAATTGCTGATCTACATCTTAATAACGGTGAATATGGAGAGCAAAAACCTTTATTTCTACTTTTCCAGTAGAAAAGGATTGCTTAAGAAACAAAAAAAGATTTCAAATGATTCGTAAGTACTATATACGTTTCTGGAAACCATAGGCTTGCAACAGAGTTGGTGAATCTCAGCACCCGTGCTGCTCAATCTGCTTGCACTGGGTCGGGAGAGTAGTGCTGACGTGTTATACCAGCATTTTCCCCATCGTTACCCCACCGCACCATTACCTTGCAAATGAGTCCTTTTCAAATACACATCCAACAGACTTTGAATAGTTGATTTGGGATCTGATTAATACATGCAACAATTTATCCAGATTATAATAGTTCCTTTAATCAGTTTGGTTATTTTAAACCTATAACCTCAGGTTGCTCATGCGTGCCAGCTGTCAGAGAGTCTTGCCTGAGACATCAGGTTCCAAAGAACTGAGCATTGAAATCTAGAGTAACCCATATACAGAATGAGTTGTGTTGTTGCTCAGATGAGACATTTTTGCCCTTACATGTGAAAATAAAAGATCCCATGGTACTATTTTGTAGTTATCCTCAGTTTGTGCCAATATGCATATTAAAGTAGTTTTCATCATGTTATCATTTAGCAATTTACAAAGCATCGTTACATCTAAATTGACTGATACATTTTTTACATTACAAGAGCAATTGCAGTTAACAGTTCATCACTGCTGATAATAGCTTAGGGACATCCCAGGATGCAAATTCACTTCTCAGAGGAAATAGCTTCCTTCGATTTGTCAATTAAAACTCAACTTTAAGTATGTTATTTCTCTTTTAACTGTGTTCCAAGGAGAGCAGAATATGATTTTCCTCACTCTCCATGTGATCCTTCATCCTGTTAAAACTCACTGTACCTTCTGAGGTCTATAGAAATCCTTCACAAAATGTCCAATTATCAATCCTCCAGCTACTTTCTAGCCGCCAATAATATCAAGTTTGGCCTTTTTTTAAAAAATATATTTTAATATAATATTCAATGTTCATTACTTACAAAGCCAAGAATTCCTTAACTGCCTTGTTTTAACACACTTCATATATGATATTTAGATTACAGTGCTCTTCTGTGCCAAGGGCACTTATTTACATTGAATGTATCTATCAAAAGCCTTCCATTTCACTAGTCTGGACTTGGTTGAAGTCCACTGCAGTCTGCTTCCAACTCAGTATGGTGCTGTTTTTGTTTCATATAAATATTGCTACACCAGTGAACACTAGTCATTACTGCATAACACAATAATTGCGTTTAAGGCCAGAGAAATAAAGCGGCTTGTTTAGTTGCACCTTCTCTGGAGAGTTGTAATTTTCTACACAATAGGTTTTATTGAAATACTACTCGCAATTTGTCCTCATAATTCTAATGTAGGCTATTTAGCTTATCAGGTCTGTGCCAGCTTTCTGGGGCACAATGACATCAGTCCCATTCCCTCCTTTTACCACCATAGTTTATTCTATAACACATGCCCATCAATTCTCTTTTGACAATAGCCTCCACTAAGGGCATATTAGAGTCATAGATTAGAACAGCACAGAAACAGGCCATGTTAGACTATTATGCTGCCTAGTTCCATCAGCCTGCATCTGGAAAATAGCCCTCCATTCCTCTCCCAACCATGTAGCTGTCCAAATGTCTCTCAAATTTTGAAATCCAGCTTGCATGCACCACTTGCACTGATAGCTTAGTCCACACTCTTCACCACCCTCTGAGTGAAGACAATCCCCCTCATTTTCCTCTTAAACATTTCACTTTTCATCCTTTGCCCATGACCTCTAGTTCTAGTTGCACCCAAACTCAGTGGAGAAAGCCGGTTTGCATTTACCCTATCTATACCCCTCAATTTTATTCTACCAAAATTCCCCTGATTCTCCTATACTCTAGGGAATAAAGTTCTAACCAACTCAACCTTTCCCTATAACTTGGGTCCTCAAATCCTGGCAATATCCTTGAAAATTTTCTCTGCACTCTTTCAGTCTATTAACATCTTTTCTGTAGGTTGGTGACCAGAACTGAACGCAATACTCCAAATTTGGCCCCCACCAACATTTTATACAACTTTGACATAACATCCCGACATTTGTACTCAATATTTGGATTTATGAAGGCCAATGTGTCAAAAGTTTTCTTTACAACCCTATCTATCTTTGATAGTATGTTAAGGAAATTATGGATCTGTATTTCTAGATCCCTCTGTTCTACCACGTTCCTCAGTGCCCTACCTCTCAACTTGTGGGTCTTACCCTGGTTTGTCCTCCTAAAGTGGAACACTTCACATTTGTCTACGTTAAATTCCATCCGTCATTTTTCAGCTCTCTTTCTTTCCCCCCAATGGTCTAGATCCCGTTGCAAGCTTTGATACTCTTCCTCGCTGTCCACTGCACTCCACCTCTTAGTGTCATCCCTAGACTTGCTGATCCAGTTTACTACGCTGACCCCTGCGGCACACCACTAGCCAAGTCAGGGAGGGAATCATCTACTACTGCTCTCTTTCTCCTGCGAAGCCAGTGCCTACTTCAATTTACTTCATGGTGAAAACAATACAGCAGACAACAGTCGTCCTATGGGATGTGGGAGGAAGCCAGAGCACAATGGGGAGAAACCATAAGGTCGCAAGGAGAGTGTACAAACCTTCCAAGCAGCAGACAAGATCAGGATCAAATCCAAGTCACTGGAATGGAAGCAAATATTATATATAAATGTAATAAATCTCTGCTCTAAGTTGCATCACCTGATTTTTGTTGGATAAGCGATTAGTGTGCTGATCACTGATCCAGTAGACTATCTAATTTCTTTCTGGAGCAGGCACCAAATGGGGTTGGGCACTGAAAAAATCTCTTGTATTCTAATAGAATATGTACACATGCAAACTCAGAATTTCAGAATCAAAATGGATGCTTAGTGCTATTAAAAAAGTCAGAAAACACTCATGCTCATCATTTCTACATGACTGCTATGAATTAGCTGCCCTAACCTCAGTGAAAGGTGTTGGCAAATTAAGAGTAACATCATAAACAATGCTCATGGTGCTTTTGAGTTTTTTGATGTTCCATTGAAGTTACAGCTCTCAGATCAGAAATGCCATTAAAATTCACATGCACACACACATAGGATTAAGAGCATGCAAGAACAGACACTCTGCAAAGACACAGACTCCCATTAAAGCCTTAAAGCTGAAAGGAATGTCTCTTTTGCTCTGAAGGGACATTTAAAATGACACACTGCAGTAAAATTAGCTGCCCCATCATTCACCTTTCAAAAGCACCCATTTCTTCTGGGGGATGGTGTTTAATGGAAAACAAAGGGAAAACTATAGATCCCAAAATGCAACGAACTTCAATGACAGCAATCTGAATACTTTAGAATTCAACTAAAATATCCAATAATTAACAGTTAATAAATTAGGCAGAAGTGAACATCTTGTTTCATTTCAAGATGCCTGTCTGAGCGTTTGATGTGCCACTGTTTTATTGTTCAGGGGCTTTGGCAGTACAGGGGTGTGATTAGAAGCTAATAGTGTTGGCAAGGGGTTAAACAAAGCCATACTAATGGAAACAGTTTCATGACTTTTGACTACCAATGCCTCTTCCATTAACAGAAGAACAGACAGCAGGGATGCTCTTTTTAAATTAGTACGAAGAAAATAGGGTAGTATAAATTTTCAATTTAGAAAAATATCAGTTAAAGAAAAGTAACACACATAAAAATTGCTGGTGAACGCAGCAGGCCAGGCAGCATCTCTAGGAAGAGGAACAGTCGATGTTTCGGGCCAAGACCATTCGTCAGGACTAACTGAAGGAAGAGCTAGTAAGAGAATTTGAAAGTGGGAGGGGGAGGAGGAGATCCAAAATGACAGGAGAAGACAGGAGGGGGAGGGATGGAGCCAAGAGCTGAACAGGTGATCGGCAAAAGGGATATGAGAGGATCATGGGACAGATGGGAGGCCCAGGGAGAAAGAAAGGGGGAGGGGGAAGCCCAGAGGATGGGCAAGGAGTTATAGTGAGAGGGACAGAGGGAGTAAAAGGAGAGAGAGAAAAAATATATAATAATAAAAGATAAATAACAGATGGAGTACGGAGGGGAGGTGGGGCACTAACGGAAGTTAGAGAAGTCAATGTTCATGCCATCAGGTTGGAGGCTACCCAGATGGAATATAAGGTGTTGTTCCTCCAACCTGAGTGTGGCTTCATCTTGAAAATAGAGGAGGCTGTGGGTAGACATATCTCTTCTTTCAGTTAGTCCTGACGAAGGGTCTCGCCCTGAAACTTCGACTGTACCTCTTCCTATAGATGCTGCCTGGCCTGCTGCGTTCACCAGCAATTTTTATGTGTGTTGCTTGAAATTCCAGCATCTGCAGATTTCCTCGTGTTTGCATTAAAGAAAAGTGCTGGTTTTGAAAAATTTGCCATTTCCTTAAAATTCTGGTACCTCAAAATTAATAGCAGCCCATGCTCGGTAATTTAGGACACAACTTTATCCAATATTTCTTGAAGCTGCACTTACACAAATCAGATAAAATACAGAAATGGCCCTTCTAAGCTAAAAGAAAAATCAATGTATGCCATAAAAGAAACCTCTGAATCAAAGCAACTATTTCAGAAAGATCTTTTTTTGTTACTTAGAACTTCAAGATTTTTATTTGTATTTTCAGATTACACTCCATCACTATCTGAGACATAATTTTCATTGATCCACCTGAGCTATTACTTGCTCCTCACAATTACTCTGCATCAATTATATTGTCCACATGGAATTGGAGAAACAATGGATTATAGATCATTTGGTCTGGTGCTTGCGAGGAAGCTCCTCTAATCTGCTACAGCAGGCAGCGTGCCTGATCACGTAGACACAAAAAGAGTGAGCAGTGAAAACCAATCAGGAATTATAAAGAGTCATGCCTAACTTAGCTGAATTTTCTGAGAATGTAATTATGATAGATGAAAATTATCTGCAGTTGTCAAGCAATAGCAAAAAGCATTCAATAACACACACATAAAAGACACATCAAAAATTAAAACGTGCCCAGATACAGCACTGATGAAGAGGGCAAG
The DNA here is from genome assembly GCF_030028105.1 of Mobula birostris. Classification (NCBI taxonomy): domain Eukaryota; kingdom Metazoa; phylum Chordata; class Chondrichthyes; order Myliobatiformes; family Myliobatidae; genus Mobula; species Mobula birostris. The sequence goes on from NC_092376.1 coordinate 51,086,680, forward strand.
TGTACAAATAGTGGATGGATTCTTCTAATGATATATCCAGGGATTATACTTTTTAAATATTTTTAACAATAACTTAATTTTAAAAAAGAAAACTCTTATCCAAGCTTGTTAATTCACAAACAGACCATGGAACCAATGCTTCTAGTGGGAGATTTGAAGGTAATTTATCATTGTTTAATGGATTACACCAGCATGGGTTCTTGGTACATGATTTGTTCTTGCACAACTTGGAGTGGTGTAGATAAGAACTTCCGTAGATTCCACTTCAATTGCTTCACACACAGCCGCATAACACCATACCATTCTGAATTAAGTAGTTTTACTTTCTTACTATCACTTTGAATTTATTAACCACCTTGTATTTGTCGCCTCTAACTTTTGATCTCCCCTCATGTGGAAGTATCTTCTTGACAGTTTCCCATTATTAGCTAAAAGATCTGCAGTTAGTCAACTTGAAAAGGTCTTTTTCCAAAGAAAATTTGTCCAGAGTTGTTCAGACTTTTGTGATAAGTATGCCCTCTTAGTACATGTACATTGAGAATATTTAGAAACACAGAAAACCTACAGCACAATACAGGCTCTTTGGCTCATAATGCTGTGCTGAACAAGTACTTACTTTAGAAAATACCTAGGGTTACCCATAGCTCTCTATTTTTCTAAGCTCCATGTATGGATCAATACTTGGAGCTATGATATTGTGGCCATTACAGAGACTTGGATAGCTTAGGGGCAGGAATGGTTACTTCCATCAAATACCCTGGAATTAGGATGCAAATTATTAACTTCAGGATGTCCCCAACATTACCAATATTTATCGGAAGTATAAATACACTAGATTCTCTACAAGAGGCAACAAAATAAGGTTGCTATGAAGAATTGCAGACACAAAATTGACTGAGTCTCTTACCACAGATGTTATCTGTTCTGCTGATTCAATCAAAATCCATAGAACTGGAAAGAACAAAACATTATAGCTGTATTTAAAAAATAAGTGCAAATTTTACTCCAGACTACAAGCCATTTATATCACAAGAGTAACAAGACAAGATTAATGGGAACATATATAGTTTCTCATTAACGATATATCTAGATTATTATTAGCAGATTTCGTTGATTTAAATTTCCTAGCTAAACACCGGTCCAAGACCATAAGACATAGGAGCAGAATTAGGCCATTCGGGCCATCAAGTCTGCACCACCATTTCATCATGGCTAATCCTGGATCCCACTCAACCTCATATAACTGCCTTCTTGACATAGCCTTTGATTCCCTAACCAATCAGGAAACAGTCAACTTCCACCTTAAATATATGCACCGACTTGGCCTCCACCACAGTCTGTGGCAGAGCATTCCACAGATTTACTACTCTCTCGCTAAAAAAATTCATCCTTACCTCTGTTCTAACGGGTTGCCCCTCAATTTTGAGGCTGTGCTTTTTAGTTCTGGATACCTCCACCATAGAAAACATCCTCTCCACATCCACCCTATCTAGTCTTTTCAACATTCGTCAGGTTTCGATGAGATCCCCCCACCCCGCCCTGCATTCTTCTTAATTCCAGTAAGTACAGGCTCAAAGATGCCAAACACTCCTCATACGTTAACCCCTTCATACTCAGTGGTAGACGTTTGGGCGGAAGCTGTCAGAGTAGCTCAGGCCTATTATTTGCAGTGTACTTTACAGATAAATTGTATAACATCAGTTACGTGAAGGACAACTGCTTCAGTGAAATGTCTATATGACCCAAACAATGACAAATAAAAAGATGATAAATTAGTTATTGATCTTAAGAGAAATACAGGATACGAATATGACATGAATAAAGCCGAGGTAAATGAATGACAAAAATATTCAAGGTGTTGATTGAATTGGCACTTAACATGACCAATCACCGAAGCAGCAAGGTAAACTGCCTGCACAACTTTATGCAGAACCAAAGGGTTGAAAACTGATCTGGATGGGTCAAGAAGAGTAAGGTAACAAGAAAACTTATAAACAGATGTATATTATGATTTGTGAATATTTATGTCAACTGGATGAGGAGCTCAGTTAAAAAAGACAGGAAACAAGTATTCCAGCAAAGTAAATAAAGAATTTTACAGACCAATTCAAATATTCTTGTTGCATCTAATAAAAATAAGTTACATTCACGCAGAAAGCAATTATAAACTTGTTAAAGTGTTGTTCCAAGAATAAGTACTTCAACGTCAAGACACACACACACTCAAAGGCTCCTCAAAAAGCTTGAGTAGTCTGATTTGTAAGTAAAAGAAGGTGGTGATACACAGGCCAATTACAGCAATCTCTGAATATCACCTGTTTTGTTCACTTGTGGAAAGCAAGTGTTACTGGCAAGATTGTCACTTGTTGCTCTATTCTATCTGCCTTTGAGATGATTATAGTAAGCCATCTTCAACAGTTGTAATACATGTGGTTGTGCTGTTGGCTAGGATTCAATGTACAATGAAGGGGCAAGTGACGGAGAGGGTCCATTGCTCTGGTCTCCTCTAGACAACACAAGTTATGTTTTGGAAGTAGAGTTGAAGAGATATTGGCAAGTTATGACACAATGGAGTGTGTGAAGGTGGAAGCTGGGCTGCCAGTCAAGCAAGATGCTTGGTTCTGGATGACATCTTGATTGTTGGAGCTGGCAGGCCGAGGGTTTAAAATCAGACAACTGGTGCCTTGCTGATATTGGAAAGACTTTCAGGCATCAGCACGTCCTAACATGCAGGATATTGAGTCTCTGACATGCACGTTTTCTGTCAGGGAATCAGACAGATGGTGATGGAAAACATCTATATCATTCTCCAAATGCTGTGCAATATTTAAATTATGGTAGCAAGAGAAAGAGAAAATAATGGAACAAAATAGGAAAATTTAAAGTAAATATGGAATAAATATAAATTTAAGAGGCAGTTAAACAGCAAAACTTGGGAAAAATGAAATCAAGCTGTTAGACTGTAACTTTACCCTTCAGTCATGCCCATCATTATAACCATTCTACAAACGTATTTTCACATGAATTTATACTACTCAATCACGTTTAATTTTTTTGCCATAAAAATATGATCAATACCATAAATTGGTACATTTTTCCTTGCATCTCACACAAACTACCTATGACCACAACTAACATTTTCAAGGTTAATTTCAGCCACAGGAACCAGTTAACGCAGAACATTTATACAGCCGCTCTCACACCTTCAAGATATTCCAAGAGTTTGAGTTACTAGAGTATTTTTGAATACTAATCACTGTAATTTTGGAAATTAGTAGTAAATTCCTGTATGCAATTCTGCAAAAACGAGCAGAAAGCCTATTTTTTCTAATGTCATCTGAGAGATAAATGCTGGCCAGGACATTAAGAACTGCTTTTCTTAAAACAGGTACAGTAGGGGTCTTTACACCCATCTAAAGCCAGTGGAGCTTTAGTGTAAGTCATCTTCAACAAAAAGAATTTCCTGCAATTTCATCTTCTCCATTAAGCACAGAGTTGTCAGCCTAGTTTATGCACTCAGGTCTCTGATGTGGAATAAGAACAACAAACCTTTTGACTGGTAGATAAAAGTATTACCAGTCATTTATGGCACAAGCCAATTTCAAAAAGACAGACATAACTTATGCAAACTCATTAGCATGTTTTTGAAATTCAAGAGTTATAAATGTTCACCTTCACAGTATGAGCAGTAATCCATCAACAGCTCACCTGATTTCCATTCCCCAACTGGCACTTTTGCTTCATTTATACAAAAGGAAGTCAAAGAGGCATCTCCCTGCTACCTCAGGCCAAACAAACTTCAACCATTTCCTGATTTTTTTTAAAAAATGGTCCTTGGCCTGAGGAACTGTTTACTGATACATCAAATAAATGAATACAGGGTTAAAATACAAGTTTACCCTTACAGAAAGAAAACAACCTGCTAACATCTATTTGATCTTGAAGTGATTGATCTCAATTAGCTACGTGGGAGCGCACGTTATTCAGTCTCACTCCAGGAATATGCAATATCCTCTCATTAATGTGCGTCATTAATTCATGCAATACATTATGGAAACTAATTACTTTTACTGCCTGCATATCAATAGATTATTAATGCTTCTCCATGCCAGAGAGCAATTCCAACTTCATCATATTCTAATAAGGAGATGCAGTCAACGAATGGTTTATGCCAGTGGTTCCTAAAGTGGGTGATATCACCACACTGGGGGCAGTGGGAATTTCTAAGGGGATGATACAGGAAGGAGGGGATGGGGGAGACAATTGGTAGCAAGGGAGTCAGCTGATGGATTACTGGCTTAATTTAAGAAATGAATTACTTATTATAAGCATTTGATCCTCATTACCACATAATTAATTACAATGAACATGCAATCATCTCAGCTCTTGCTAACCACTATTCTCTTAGACTTCACTCGAAGTGCATTGTAGCTGTTGCAAAGCAATGTGACACTTTTGTATTTGACATATCGTGAGAGATTTGGACTGAAGAAATTATATTATCTCTGGGTCTATCCCACGCATCATTGCTGTCCACTACTGTAGCTAGTACAATTCCCATACTCTAATCACACAGTGACAATTCTTGTGAATTTGGGTATGGCATTCCTTGGGGTAAAGTTCAGAATCTGCCATTTCGAATGGTCTTGATCACAATTCTCTAGCCCGCGGCCCAACAGAGATATCACAACCCCCACTTTATCTACCTTCAGGCAGAGTCAAGTTTCACCTGAGATATGATACAAGTTTCCCTTTATTGATCACAGTGCTTGATCCATAGTGAACATGGCAGTAGTAGGCCAAATGAAAAAGTGTAGAGTGTAGTATCTGAAATAAGGATTTATACCAGCCTCGAGCAACCAGCAGCAGTCAATGTGTCTACTGTGTGCAAAATATTTTTAAAATGAAGCAATAAAACCATCCAGGCTTCTTCAAGATTTGAAGAGAATACACTCTGATGAAGTCAACAGGGATTTGGCTTATATTCAGTTACTTCATGAAAACTTTCAGAAGCACAGTTGCCAGCACTTCACAAAACAGTGATGGTTTGCCTGCACACAACATTTCATTGCTAAATCTGGAAATCCCCATACAAGTGGAGAACTGATTTTACCGACAGTAAGGGAGTTCTGAGTATGGTTTTGCATTAGTTGCCAGACCAAATAAATAAAGTGATTCTACTCAACGACAACTCTGTTCAAAGATGAATAGATGAAATGCCCAAGAATGTGGAAGACACATTGTGCAAAATAATTAGGACAACAGAACTTGCTCTGTAGGTGGATGAGTCAACTTTGCCAGGCAACAAATCTTTGCTTGTTGGTTATGTTCATAAAAGATGAAAGTATGGTTTAAGAGCTGTTATTTGCAAGGGAACCAGTAACAGAGATGAAGGGGAGTCAATAATTTGGGTAGTTGAGCTATTTTTCAGAGAAGGACATTCCACTCACAACATTCTTGCTTGTGCAACAGATGGGGCACCATGACAAACTGCCAAAAAACTGCAAGCCAGGAAACTGCCTGAGATGCTTTTATGAGGTTTTTGAAACTGTGATAAAACTGTTTGAAAACTTGAATACTTCATTTAGTAATCAACTTAAGAATATTAGACATGACATTGTTTATTTGTCAGAATTATTCACAAAGTTTAATTAAATCTACCTTCAATTGCAAGGAATTGATGTGAATCTTATTAAAGCCAAATAAGACATCTCTACATTTTTGTCCAAGTTAAGCCTACATTGGCTGTTGTGACCTTTTCCAATTTCTGAGCCTCTCTGAGTTGGAAGAGGAAGTAAGAATACAAGATAATGATCTTCAAAAATACTATGTACACCTGGGTGAGCTGCACAAAGACATGTCAGAGATTTCAGGATCTTCTCTCCAGCGAAATTCCTGATTGGGTACATAGAACATAGGAGATAGAATAGTACAGCCCAGTACAGGCCCTTCAGCCCACAATGTTGTGCTGACCCTCAAATCCTGCCTCCCATATAACCCCCCACCTTAAATTCCTCCATATACCTGTCTAGTAGTCTCTTAATTTCACTAGTGTATCTGCTTCCACCACTGACTCAGGCAGTAGGTTCCACGTACCAACCACTCTCTGAGTAAAAAACCTTCCTCTAATATCCCCCTTGAACTTCCCACCCCATACCTTAAAGCCATGTCCTCTTGTATTGAGCCCTGGGGAAGAGGTGCTGGCTATCCACTCTATTTATTTCTGTTAATATCTTGTATACCTCTATCATGTCTCCTCTCATCCTCCTTTTCTCCAAAGAGTAAAGCCTGAGCTCCCTTAATCTCTGATCATAATGCATACTCTCTAAACCAGGCAGCATCCTGGTAAATCTCCTCTGTACCCTTTCCAATGCTTCCACATTCCTAATAGTGAGGCAACCAGAATTGGACACAGTACTCCAAGTGTGGCCTAACCAGAGTTTAATAGAGCTGCATCATTACCTAGCGGCTCTTAAACTCATCCCTCGACTTATGAAAGCTAACACCCCATAAGCTTTCTTAACTACCCCATCTACCTGTGAGGCAACTTTCAGGGATCTGTGGACATGTACCCCCAGATCCCTCTGCTCCTCCACACTACCAAGTATCCTGTCATTTACTTTGTACTCTGCCTTGGAGTTTGTCCTTCCAAAGTGTACCGCCTCACACTTCTCCGGGTTGAACTCCATCTGCCACTTCTCAGCCCACTTCTGCATCCTATCAATGTCTCTCTGCAATCTTCAACAATCCTCTACACTATCTACAACACCACCAACCTTTGTGTCATCTGCAAACTTGCCAGCCCATCCTACCCCCACATCCAGGTCGTTAATAAAAATCACAAAAAGTAGAGGTCCCAGAATCGAACCTTGTGGGACACCACTAGTCACAACCCTCCAATCCAAATGTACTCCCTCCACCATGACCCTCTGCCTTCTGCAGGCAAGCCAATTCTGAATCCACCTGGCCAAACTTCCCTGGATCCCATGCCTTCTGACTTTCTGAATAAGCCTACCATGTGGAACTTTGTCAAATGCCAAACTAAAATCCATATAGATCACATCCACTGCACTACCCTCATCTATATGCCTGGTCACCTCCTCAAAGAACTCCATCAGGCTTGTTAGACACGATCTGCCCCTCACAAAGCCATGCTGACTGTCCCTGATCAGACCATGATTCTCTAAATGCCCATAGATCCTATCTCTAAGAATCTTTTCCAACAGCTTTCCCACCACAGATGTAAGGCTCATTGGTCTATAATTACCCGGACTATCCCTACTGCCTTTTTTGAACAAGGGGACAACATTCGCTTCCCTCCAATCCTCCGGTACCATTCCTGTAGACAATGATGACATACAGATCCTAGCCAGAGGCTCAGCAATCTCTTCCCTCGCCTTGTAGTGTAGCCTGGGGAATATTCCGTCAGGCCCCGGGGACTTATTTACCCTAATGTATTTTAACAACTCCAACACCTCCTCTCCCTTAATATCAACATGCTCCAGAACATCAGCCTCACTCATATTGTCCTCACCATCATCAAGTTCCCTCTCCTTGGTGAATACCGAAGAGAAGTATTCATTGAGGACTTCGCTCACTTCCACAGCCTCCAGGCACACCTTCCCATCTTTATCTCTAATCGGTCCTACCTTCACTCCTGTCATCCTTTTTTTCTTCACATAATTGAAGAATGCCTTGGGGTTTTCCTTTACCCTACTCGCCAAGGCCTTCTCATGCCCCCTTCTTGCTCTTCTCAGCCTCTTCTTAAGCTCCTTTCTTGCTTACCTAAATTTCTCAATAGACCCAGCTGATCCCTGCTTCCTAAACCTCATGTTTGCTGCTGCCTTCCACCTGATTAGATTTTCCACCTCACTTGTCACCCGTGGTTCCTTCACCCTACCATTCTTTATCTTCCTCACTGGGGCAAATTTATCCCTAACATCCTGCAAGACATCTCTAAACATCGACCACATGTCCATAGTACATTTCCCTGCAAAAACATCATGTTATGTTGATAAGTGGGTAATAAATCCATTCCTTAACATTGGTAATGAGGAATTAACAGGAAGGATGGAAGAACTGATCTCACTACAAAATGACTTTGAATTGAAGCTGAGATTGAAAAAAATCTATCAAGACTTTTGATTGTGCTAAGAGATGTCTGAGCGCTATCCTGCACCATGGAAAAAGGTCAACATGTTCTTTGTTGCCTTTCCACCATCATATTTAGTAAAGAGCACATTCAGTGCGGTCATCCAACTTGTTTCAAAGCAACAAAACAGACTGTAAATTACTGAATGTGGGGATCTGAGACTTCTTTTGAGTGATGTTCACAGCCTGATGTTGAGAAGCTTAAATCATTGCACCAAGCCTACCCATCTCACGTGAAGGTGAAAAAACGATGATGCAGTGAATAGCTGGACTAATCTACACTAAAATTGTTGATAAATTGTTTTTATTTTACTGTAATTAAAGAAATAATTTTCTGTCACTTTAAATAGATCTGAAAATATTTTGCAATTATTTGTCACTGGTTTGAATTTGCAGTTCCTATTTTCTTTCACCATGCATCATAAAAACCATAAAGAATTTTGATTCATGTAATGGCCAGAAAGGGAGAGGGAGACTGATTTAATTAAACGTTGCAAATAATTCTGACGAGTAGACAATGTGGTCTGGGAGCCAAAGGAGCAGTAACCCAAAAGTTTGGGAACCACTACTTTATGCTAATATCTTGTCAGCATAACTACAGCATGTTTTCAGACACAGTAATGCATACAGTTTTGGTATGCAATACCACACAACAACTTCTTTGAACCAAAGATATATTCCACGAAGCATACCCTCCCTAAAAAAAAATCTTTTTAAACAGAAACAAAAATTTCCTATCATGATTTTCCTTTAGAACTTATGTTAAGCTGAAGCTTAAATAAATGAAAGACTTAGGTAGGAGGATTTCAAAGGATGTCCGATGGTTCTACTCACCCCCCTCCCCCGTCATGCTCACCACTGCTATTACAAGTAGGCAGAGAATTTAGTCAAATTACTTGCCCTCTGTCCCACACAATCCAAAAGCTTTTGCTGAGCTCCACTGCGGATAGGGAATGCAAAAGTCACTTGCAGTGAAAATGTGCCATTATATTAACCCAGTCAATTTTCTGGCATTAAATTGTGTGTGCAGAGTGAGATGTACTGCTCTTATTGTGTACTGGCATTTCTGTGAATTCAAATGTTATTTGATCAAAATAATTTTTAAATAACCGCTCACCAAGGTTTTTGACATATGAATTCAATGGTGTAAATGTTATTGCATTAACTGGTAGAAAGGAAATCATGCAGCTGTTTGCTGGTTATGTAACTGCTTTGATTCTTTTTAGCTCAGCTTGATTATGGAAGAAAAGTATTGTCTGTGCTTGGAATAAATTCTTTTATAAATCGTGAAGGAAACCAAAATGGGTACGAAATAAACTGCTTGTTTTGAGCCTCTCTTCAGCCCTTATTTTATCTTGTGAAAACAAATAGGTTCCTTATGCTTTGCATTTTTATTGACATTCCAAAGAGAAAATTTATATCTGAATTTTATACTAGTTAGAGGTCTATGAATGACTGATGCTGATCTCCAACAGCTTGAAATTTAAATACTTCCATCATTAAAATCTGTTACCCAAACTTTGAAAGTCAAAAAGATTCAAATTGTTTCTGGTCAATTTGCATGACTTGCAAATGAAACAACGCTCTACTAGCATTATTTTCCATACCATTAAAATATTTCTTCAGAAGTGTATTACCTTGCTTGATTGAATGGAACTGATGCTGCAAACGGGTTAGGGTTTGAGTGAACAAGTGACATGTGACTAGAATTTTACTTACTGTAACTGCTGATCAACTTAATTTTTCTGCATCCATACCTTCCCATATAATAACTAGAAAAGGTTATCAATAGCAACCTACATGACAAACATTTGATTCATGGATACAATAAATGTCATTTGCAAATGTGGAAGTTATGGACCAGAATTTGAGCTGCCTGCCTGCAACCTTTCTCTTGCAATACTTAAAATCAGAATCATCTTTTTTCATCTGCCGTCATATTTCTTCAAGCAAAGGACAACATACTTTAGGTCATTCTTTTAAAATCAATCTATCCTTATCTTTCTAGCTGGATTTCAGGATGTGAAGTGTTTTATCGTTAGGTGATATTATAGCCCAATGATTGTTACAGCCCAAAGTCTATGGTTTCTTTGCAGGTAACCTTGCAACAGTCCCAATATCTGATTAATGTCAAAGCTTCTTGGAATCATGTATTTTTCTTCAGTGGAAATTGTGAATGCATTTGCTCTGTATGTTACAATCTAGACAAACAGCAGTGGGATAAGCTGAAGATCAAAAAGATCAGAAGGGAAGTTGTAAATGAAACAAGGGAGCAAACAGAATATGACTTTAGACAGTTAGCTCACATAAGGAGAAAACTTGTTCTTTACTTGATACATAAATAAGTAATTTGACAAGGAAAGCCTGGGTGATTAGAAATCAAAATGTTTGGCAGATGGCACTTTTTCTTCAACAGGAAAGAAGATATTAAAGTCACAGTAAAAGAGGAAGCTTTTTAGATAATCTATAGCAAAGGAGGTACTAAAAACTAGTACCTAAACTAGCTGTGATCAAGTATAGATGGATATCTAAGATTAATAAGGAAAACAGGAACTGAGTCAGTGAAGATTTTAGCCATTGTTTCCTAATCATCGTTGACATATGTGGGATTTCTCTAAGAGTGGAGATTTGCATCCCTTTATATAAGAACAACCTTCCAAACAACCTTGGACTCACTTTACACCACACGCTGTCGGAGCAGTGCTGCCAGGATAATCAAGGACACAACCCACCCAGGCAACACACTTTTCATTCCTCTTCCCTCCGGGAGAAGGCTCAGGAGCTTGAAGACTCGTACGGCCAGATTTGGGAACAGCTTCTTTCCAATTGTGATAAGACTGCTGAACGGATCCTGACTTGGATCTGGGCTGTACCCCCCAAATATCCACTACCTTACTTTCCCTTTTCTATTTTCTATTTATGATTTATAATTTAAATTTTTACTATTTACTATCGATTTGTACTCCAGAGAGTGGGAAGCGCAGAATCAAATATCGCTGTGATGATTGTATGCTCTAGTATCAATTGTTTGGCGACAATAAAGTAAAGTAAAGTAAAAACTGCAGCAACTGCCTGTTGGTTTAAACTCATTAGCGAGCAAACCACTGGAAACAATAAGCAGTAAATGCACCTTATACACATCATAGGGAAGATGAGAGCTTAAAGACTGAAATAGACTTAGGGTTCTACCTTGCAAATAAATCACTTCCTATTCCAAAGTAAAAGACAACAAGAAAATATGAGGCAGCCACTGAGCCTCATTCATCTAAATTAGAAGAATATTGATCTAATTTTAGCATTTTCTGATAGGACAATCCTTGAAATTTGCTTAGTGAATCTTTTTGAGACTGCTTCCATGCCAATATATCCTGTTTTAAATAAGATGACCAAAACAGTACACAGTACTCCAATTGTGACCTCACCAATACTGTATATTTGTAATAACACTTTCCCAGTTCTAAACTCCACATCTCTTGCAATAGTCAATTTGCCATTTGGTTGTAATTGTAAATTTAAGTCTCCCCCACATATCAAGAGACCTTCTGTTTCCATTATAATATCACTTCCTTGGGGGTGCATATATTTTCAATAAAGTAACTGAATTTCCGTCTATATTCCCCCTTACCAGAATATATCTGCCCTCCTTATCTCCATTTCGAATACTTTTTCAAAATTTAGCTTGCTTGAGATGAGAATAGCAACTCCTCTTCTATGTCATGATTTATATGAGGAGAAAAACAAATTAGTGAAACCCATTCTTTTTAATTTTCCATGCTCATTATCACTTAAGTGAGTTTCCTGTAAATATACTACATGGGCTTGTTCTTTTTTTCATTTTTGATAGAATTTTACTGCGCTTGAATGGATTCAACAGCCCATTGAAATTAAAAGAAGTGAATTTTACTTTGTCCTTAGCCATGTGTATTTATCTGTTAGTATACCATTGAAATTTGCAGAATATAACTTAATCGACCTACTCTCTTAAAAAATAAGTGCCAAGAAACGCGAATAATCAATAAAAAAGGTAACGAAGGTGTGATTCCAAGGCTGGGGTGTCTAGATGTCCCTGGGTTGGGCTAGAAGAAAAGTCTAGCTGTGTGGGATAGCCCCTCCTACCTGTGAGCTGAGGGCCCCTGTTGCAGTACCTATAAAAGTAAGTAAAAAAATCTATGTCCATTACACAGAAATGATTCCCCTGTGTATTCCTCCCATGGATATATTCTCATTTAGGTGGGGAAAAAGGAGGGAATGAATGAATTTTTAAAAATTGAGTAATATAAAATCCACATTATAATACATATTTCTTGAGATAGGTATATCACCATCTATTTTTGCTTCCCTTTTTTAATAGCCAAACCTATGGCTCTTCTGGAGGAGTTGAGGGCTGTCCTTGAAGAACTCACAGTCCCTTTCTAATATCCTTCTCTCGTCCTCCTCCCGTCCCCTGCTTTCTCGGTTCTCTTACTGTTTCCCAAGCAGATCGGGATAACTGCTCAGCCAGACTTTCCCTTGGTTTGACCACACTAACGAGCAACCCCCTGTTGTTCATGTTTGTAGTCGCCTCTTCCACCATCTGATATAGTTGTATCCCTTCTTCGTAAAATACTCTCAGTTTAGCAGGGTGCGGGGTTTGGAATTTAATCTTTTCTTGCTTTAATATTCATTTCGTTTCAGAATACTCCTTCCATTTCTGTCGGACAACGGGGGGTGGGGGGTAATCTTGATCGAAGTATATTAACTTCCCGTTCCAAAAACCCTCTTCTTACCCCAGGCCCTTCATAGAATCTCGGCCTTGCTCTTGAATCGAAGGAATCTAAGTACTATGGAGCGCGGTTTACTTTCTCTGTCTCCGGGAGGCCTTGGAACGAGCACACGATGTGCCCTCTCAATTTCAATCTCCTTAGTCTCCAGCGCTTCTCTCAGCAACTTTTCTACAAACTCTGTCATCGACAATCCCTCTGCTCCTTCGGGAACATTATAAATCCTGATATTTTTCTGTTGCAATCTTCCCTCCTGGTCAAGCAATTTACTTTCCTGTTGATTTAATATTTTTATCATCTTACTTAGTATGTGTTCCATGTTTTGCACACGATCTTCCATCTTCTCAATTCGGGTCTCTGCCACTGCTATTTTCTGACTTTATATCATTGTGTTGCTGCTTTATATCTTTTTGGACTTCCCTTATCGCTTCCAAAATCCTTTTCATATTTGCCGCTTCACCTGAATGAGGCCCAGCGTCAGCTTCGCCACCGTGCGCACGTGTAGGAGAGCCGCGTGCTGAACCTAACTCTTGCATAGGCTCCGCAGTGATGCTTTTTTTATCTCCATTCTTGCCCCCCTTATCAATTCAGATATTTTCGAAAGATCTTGTATTTGATGGATTAACAGGGCAAAATATGCGTTTTTCCAGAGGGGTTATGATTTAAGCTGCCATTCTGAACGATGACATCACCGAAACCCACGTATGACAACTCTTTCATTCCTGGAACCATCCTTGTGAACATCGTCTGGATCCTCTCCAATGCCAGCAGATTTTTTCTAAGATGAGGGACCCAAAACTGTTCACAAAACTCAAGGTGAGGCCTCACCAGTGTCTTATAAAGCCTCAGCATCACATCCTTGCCCTTGTATTCTAGACCTCTTGAAATGAATGCTAACATGGCATTTGCCTTCCTCACCACTGACTCAACCTGCAAGTTAACCTTCAAGGTGTTCTGCACAAGGACTCCCAAGTCCCTCTGCATCTCAGATTCCTGGATTTTCTCCCCATTTAGAAAATAGTCCAAACATTTATTTCTACTACCAAAGTGAATGACCATGCATTTTTCAACATTGTATTTCATTTGCTGATTTCTTGCCTATTCTCCTAATCTGTTTAAGTCCTTCTGCATCCTACCTGTTTCCTCAACACTACCTGCTCCTCCACCAATCTTTGTATCATCTGAAAACTTGGCAACAAAGCCATCTGTTCCATCATCCAAATCAATTACATACAGCATAAAAAGAAGTGGTCCCAACACCGACCCCTGCGGAACACCACTGGTCGCTGGCAGTCAACCAGACAAGGATCCTTTTATTTCCACTTGCTGCCTCCTACCAATCAGCCAATGCTCTAGCCATATTAGTAACTTTCCTGTAATACCATGGGCTCTTAACTTGGTAAGCAACTTCATGTGTGGCACCTTGTCAAAGGCCTTCTGAAAGTCCAAATTTACAACATCGACTGCAGCCCCTTTATCTATCCTACTTGTAATCTCCTCAAAGAATTCCATCAGGATCGTCAGGCAGGATTTTCCCTGAAGGAAACTATGCTGACTTTGTACTATCCTGTCCCTTGTCACCAAGTCCCCATCACCTTAACAATTGAGTCCAACATCTTCCCAACCACTGAGATCAGGCTCACTGGTCTATAATTTCCTCTCTGCTGCCTTCCTCCTTTCTTAAACAGTAAAGTGACATTTGCAATTTTCCAGTCCTCTGGTACCATGCCAGAGTCGAATGATTTTTGAAAGATCATTTCTAATGCCGCCACAATCTCTAATGCTACCTCTTTCAGAACCCTGGGGTGCAGTTCATCTTGTCCGGGTGACTTATGTACCTTTAGGTCTTTCAGCTTTTTGATCACCTTCTCTCTTGTAATAGTAACTGTACCCACTTCTCTTCCCTCACACACTTCAACGTCAGGCATACTGCTAGTGTCTTCCACAGTGAAGACTGACACAAAATACTCATTTAATTGATCTGCCATCTCCTTGTCTCCCGTTATTATTTCTCCTGCCTCATTTTCTAGCGGCCCTATATCCACTCTTTTTTTTAACATACTTGAAAGAACTTTTACTATCCACTTTGATATTATTTGGTAGCTTGCTTTCATATTTCCTCTTTTCCCTTCTAATGATTTTTTTAGTTGCTCTCTGTTTTTAAAAACTTCTCAATCCTCTATCTTCCCACTAATTTTTGCTTTGTTGTACGTCCTTTCTTTTGCTTTTACATTAGCTTTGACTTCCCTTGTCAGCCGTGGTTGTGCTATTTTACCATTTGAGTATTCCTTCATTTCTGGAATACATATGTCCTGTACCTTCCTCATTTTTCCCAGAAACGTACGCCATTGCCGATCTGCTGAAATCCCTGCCAGCAGCTCCTTCCAGTTTACTTTGGCCAACTCCTCTCTTATACCACTGTAATTTCCCTTACTCCACTGAAATACTGCTACATCAGCCTTTACTTTCTCCCTATCAAATTTCAAGTTGAACTCAAATCGTATTGTGATCACTGGTTCCTAAGGGTTCTTTTACCTTAAGCTCCCTTATCACCCCCAGTTCACTACATAACACCCAATCCAGTATAGCTGATCCCCCTAGTAGGCTCAATGAGAAACTGCTCTAAAAAGCCATCTCTTAGGCATTCAACAAACTCACTCTCTTGAGATCCAAGACCAGCCTGATTTTTCTATTCTGCATGGTAAGATCTCCCATGACTATCGTAACATTGCCCTTTTGACACGCCTTTTCTGTTTCGTGTTGTCATCTGTTGTCCACATCCCAGCCACTGTTGGGAGGTCTGTATATAACTGCCATCGACGTCCTTTTACCCTTGCAGTTTCTTACCTCAACCCACAAGGATTCTATGTCACATCTTTCTACTGATTTGATGTCATTCTTTACCAGTAGAGCCACACCATCTCCTCTGCCTACCTTCCTATCCCTCCGATATAATGTGTAACTTGGACATTCAACTCCCAACTACAACCATCCTTCAGCCACGATTCAGCGATGGCCACAACATTATACCTGGCAATCTGTAATAGTGCAACAAGATCATCCACCTAATTTCTCACACTACGTGCATTTAGGTACAACACCTTGAATACTATATTTGCTATCCTTTCTGATTCTGCATCCCTAATGTTTTGATACTCAGTCTGTTGGCTGCAACTAAGTCCCATCACCTGCCTGCCTTTCCTGACAGTCTGACTGCATGCTATCTTTACTTTTTTACCATCCGTCCTATCCTGAGTCCTTTCACTCCGGTTCCCACTCCCTGCCAAGTAGCTTAAACCCTCCTCAACAGCTCTAACACACCTGCCCACAAGAATATTGATCCCCCTCAGGTTCAGGTGCAACCCGTCACTTTTGTACAGGTTATACCTCCCCCAGAAGAGATCCCAATGATCCAAGAACCTGAAGTCTTGGCCCCTGCACCAGCTTCTCAGCCACATATTTATCTGCCAAACCATTCTGTTTCTACACTCACTGGCGTGCAGCATGGGCAGAATTCCAGAAATTACTACCCGGGAGGTCCTGCTTCTCAGCTTTCTACCTAGCTCTCTAAATTCTCTTTTCAGGACCTCTTTGCTTTTCCTTCCCATGTCATTGGTTCCAATATGTAACAAGACATTTGGCTGCTCTCCCTCCCGCTCCAAAATGTTGTGGATGCGATCTGAGACGCCCCTGACCCTGGCACCTGGGAGGCAACATACTATCTGGGTGTCCTGTTCACGTCCACTGAATCTCCTGCCTGTTCCCCTCACTATTGAGTCCCCTATCACTACCACTCCCTTCTTCTCTATTTTTCCCTTCTGCACCTGGGACCCATGCTCAGTGCCTGTAACCCTGTCACTGTGGCATTCCCCTGGGAGGTCATCCCCCCACAAAAGTAGCCAAAGCGACGTACTTATTTTTGAGGGAATGGCCACAGGTATGCTCTGCTCTAACTGCTTATTTCTATTTCTCCTGACGGTCACCCAGCGACTCGCCTCCTGCAACTTTGGGGTGACTGCTTCCCTGTAACTTTGATCTCCTCACTCTCCCATACAAGCCAAAGGTCATCCAGCTGCTGCTCCAGATCCCTAACACAGTCTTCAAGGAGCTGCAGCTGGATGCACTTCACGCAGATGTAGTTCCCTGGGAGACTCTGGGTCTCCCAGTTCTCCAACATCCAGCACAAAGAACTCATCACAGCCATTTAAATGGAGATGACAAGGAATTTCTTTGGGTTTGGCCAGTGAGTGGTGAATCTGTGGAATTCATTGCCACAGGCAGCTGTGCAGGCCATGTTATTGGGTATATTTAAGGCACAGGTTGACAGATCTTGATTAGTCAGTGCATGAAGGGATACAGAGAGAAGACAGGAAATTTGGGCTGAGAGGGAAAATGAATCAGAGAAAATAGAACAGACTCTGGGCCAAGTGGCTTAATTGTGCTCCTATATTTTATAGTCTTATGTTCTGTTTTAACATCCCCTCATCAGTATTCACTGAGAGTTTATTGCTGAAATGTTGGCTCTTGATAGGTATTTGAGATTTACAGAATTTTATATTTTGCTGTGAGACAGTATCTTTAGAAGAGGAGAAAAAGAAATTGTAACAATATCAGAGAAAGAAACTTTCAAATCCTCTGGAGCAAAAAGAAGCTTTTGCTCGCAATCAATCTAGTAGCAGCTTTTATTGCAACTCCAGTTGGGACAAAGAGAAGTTTGGTATTTCTAAGGAGTTCTACAGGACAGAAACCAGACCATTTATATTGCCCATCTGCACTAATCCTATTTGCCATATTAGTTATGTAAGTTTATATCCTAATGACTGGTTAAATCCTCTTAAATATATTGAGTGTAATAGACTCCACCACCAGGTAGCAAGTATCAAATACCAACCATTCTCATTAATCTTACTGGCTTCTCCACCCTCCTTCACCATCTATCTACAACTGCATCAATTTTCATGTTGTCTGCAAACTTGTTAATCATAGCCCCTATATTTTCATCTAATTCAATTATACAGACATTACATTCAACAATGGTTCCAGAACAAATCCCTCTATATACCATTTGCTACAGATCCCCAATCAGCTAAAAACCCATCCACCAATAGACTTTGCCTCCTTTTACTCATCCGATTTTGGATCTAGTTTGCTAACGTGATTGAGAATCATTGTGCCTTAAACTTTAGGACCATCTTACTATGTGGGACCTTGTCAGAATCCTTACTAAATTCCATTTAAACTATGTCTACTGCTCTGCCCTCATCAATTATACTAATCAAAAAGACAGTCAGATTTAGACATAATCTGTTCTGCACACACATTGAAACCCAATTCATCCCTTTCTACATGAACACAAGTGCTGTTCCTCTGCAACAACCTCTCAAGTGCAAATTCAAGTAGAATTGTCATTCAACTATACAGGAGTACCCATGAGTGTTGTTCGTCCATCGTTGTCGTCAATGAAGACCTCGACACCATTATGATGGTGCTGAGACCAGCGCTTGATTTGGATTTAAGTGAGGGAGAGTTGCGCAGTGTCAGCCTCACTCTCTCTTTCCAATTCCCATCTGGATCCAGTGGCAAGACAAGAGTCGAGACGGCTGGAGATGGGACTAGGCACAGTGGATGACCAGGACGTCTTCTGTGTCTTGTCCGGTTCTACACATTCCACGACACTTGCAGAGACCGCCTTCTTGACCGTTGGACCTTCCGTTGGTCTCGTCCGCTCAGTCCACTGGAGTCTGTCTTCGCATGCTGGGATAGACAACTCCCTATCTCACCGAGGGTTTGAGACCCATCGGCTACCCTCACCTGGTTTAGCCGGCTTGTCGAAGCCGTTGCCCGGGGTGTGGCCGCTGTCGCATGCAAACAGCTACGGGGAGCCACAGGTGAGAGCTGAGTGCCAGGTGAGGATCAAAGGTGGACAAGCCGCCCTGAAAAGGACACGACATGTTCCCCCACCAGAGGTACTACCCCTCCCTGACACCCCATACACCCCACCATGAGTACAGCCAAATGAAACAGCATTATTCCGGGTCTAAAGTGCAAAACACAGTACCTTGCACAGCATGAGGCATATATAGCACATATAAGTTAGCAGTAAAATGCAGCCACACAAGAAATATAGTCCAAATCCCCGAGTTCATGAATGGTGAAGCAGTTTGCAGTCGAACACAATACAGCTTGTCTTCTGCCTAGCGAACACTGGGGGCAGCACTGACTCCAGCTTGGACACCACACCACACCTGCTCCGGTGGAGCACATTGACCCTGACCCCTCTCTCCTCTCTCTTGGGCCGCTGTAAACAGATGATACGCTGTGATTTAAGGCCTAGTTGTCACTACGACAGAGGCCACGCAGGCCCCCCACCATCCACCAATAAACCAGTGAATTGGTCTTGCAGCATTCCATACTAACGACATCTAACAGGGTCTTGCGATCACAAGAAAAGTAACTAAGATGATCATTCACTGTTAGACTGCACATCTTCTTTGTGCTCTGAAGTCCAAAACCTTCAGTTTCTCTGCCAATGAGCAACTTGCTGATGGTTTAGCCTTGCAGTACTTTCAGGTTTTAATGTCCAGCTAGGTCTTGTGATCACAAAACAAAGTTTAAAAATAACCTTTGGTTTGCCCAATAGAAGCTGCCGTGTCTGAGTTCACTGCCATCTTGCCCGAAGTCTAGTATTCTCTACTACTGACGCTATACTCACCAGCCTGTAGTTTCCATGCTAATCCCTACTACCTTTTTTGTAACAAGGGGACATCTGCAATTTTCCAGTATTCTGACAACTCACATATGGCTAACATCAGAGCCCTATCTAAATCCTCAGATGCTTCCATTAGCAGCCTGGGATAGATCTTGTCAGGCCTCAGGAATTGATCCACCCTAATATGCTCCAATATTTCTAGTACTTTCTCCTTCCTGATACAGACCAGCTTCAAAATGACATTATACCTCTCCCTTAGCTCAGCAGTCTCCACGTCATTCCTCCTGGTGAATACTGATGTGAAGTATCAGTTTAGGGTTTCATTCATGTCACCAGGCTCCATAAGTAGAATGAAAGGAGTAATCTACAGTATGTGCACAAGCTTTAACTGACAGTGCTCTTGGGGAAAATTCAGAAATTTGAAACCTCCTGACTGAACTGCATTTTCCCTGTAAACATATAGCATGAATTTTGTATTCGCAACATGCTGTAAACTGTCAAGATTCCTTTGGTATTTCTCTGGCAGCTGGCATGGATTGGATGGACCAAATGGCCTTCCACACTCTAAGAAATTAATAAAAGTGTGAAGTAAATAATCATCTTTTTGTGAGCCACTGGTCTTGTAGTTCCCTTTTAGGAAGTCACCTCTGTGCTTTTGTTGTCAAGATCTCTAAATACAATTTTGTACCTTGCCATATAGCTTTGTCATTGCTATTTTTATTCTTTATATCAATGTGTCTCTGAAAAACAGTAAGTTGATAGAACCTGGTTTTGGTGAGGAAATCATCTTTCAAAGCACACTGACAATGGAATAAATATCTACAGAACTCTCCCTCTCGGGTACCTTCAGAATCTGGGTTAAAGCAGAAAGCTCTGGTTGAAATGCACATTGTCATGAGGAAAGTGCAGGAAGGCATGTGGTAATTTTTGTTTTGCCTGATCAAAGGGTCTACGAAGCGAGAGCACAATGTACACATAGTACAGAAGTGTCAGTCGCAATGTGGTATGTTATATAAACACTACAGGAAATGTAAATGCAAGTCTTGATGGTAAACTGATCCAGTTCTTCAGCAGTACAGTTAATAACTACTCCAGAAGTAATGATTTTGTGTTAAATGTATAATGATTTAATTAAGTACATGTCATAAGTAATTAAATGATTAGAGCAAAAAGTTCCCTGGCTTTTACTAGAATTCTAGTATTATAAAGAAAGTATAATTACGAAATTAAGAACACAAAATCAAAGATGCACACACCCTAAGCTAATGTTCCATGAGTTTGTATGTACTTGTATATCTACACATAATCATAATTTCAGCTCTTGATTTCTTGATGCTGCATTGTACTGAAATTTCTCTCACCTTATTTTGTTCCACAGCTCTAGAGCGATTGGAACATATTTTAATTAATTTTACACACCTTTGTAATGCCTCACGGTACTTTGTATTAGTTCCGGATTCTACAAATGTGTATGTAACTGATGTATATTAATAACACAAGGTATTAGATGTTGAAGAAATAGTTTTTTTTTAATTGTACCCATTGGAGACTAAAAATCAATCGTTTGATGCAATCTGTCTGACAACTTTCTTGAAGCACAGAACAAAGGAACATATGGACTCGAATATACCATTGTTTCTCGCATAGCTACGGTGAGTACATTTAGCATGCCAAATTGTAGATCTTTGGGATATGTGAGGAAGTTGGAGTATGTAGCAGAAATTAGTCAACAAGGGAACATGTAAATTTCAAACGGGTACTGTAATTCCAGAGATCAGGACTCAACCCAGTTGCTGGAGCTATGAGGCAGCAGCTCTACTAACTGTGCCACTCTGTTGCCCTAAGCATGTCCCCAGCCATCTGCATTACCTTCAAATCTCTTAATAACCTTGGCTAGCAAAAATCTGATTCAAATTTATAATGATTAATTAGCACCATTGCCTTTGTATGTGGCTAAATTTTTTTTTGTGTGTGAAGAAATGTTTCCAAACTTTGGAAACATTTGATTTTTAATGTTACATCGCTGCCCTTGATAGCTGCTCACCAGATCAACAGCCCTCTGCCTGTGCTAATTATTCATTTCAAAATGCTCCCTGCCTTCTAATGTCCAACTAATTGCAATAATTTGCATTCAGTTCCACAGGCTTTACTTTTAGTTCTTAGGAAGAACTTCATCAAATTTGTTCTTGAATTCATGAACCTTTCTCGCTTTACAACTTTTTTGGGTTCTTTGCACATTCTTCTAGGCACTGGCACTGGTGGTAGAGGCAAACACTTGAAGCAGGTGGGTACCTCATACTGCCCAGTCGAGAGGTTAAAGATGTCAGTGAACCCTCCTGCCAGTTGATCAGCACAGGTTTTACGTACTCAGCTAGGTACCCCATCAGGGCTGGATGCTTCTCTTCTGAAAGATGCTCTCATGTCAGCCTCAGAGACTGAAGTCACGGGATCATTGGCAGGCTGTAGGAGTTTGTGAAGGCTCCTCCATGTTTTGATGGTCAAAGCGAGCATAAAAGGCATTGAGCTCACCAGAGAGCAAAGTCTTGCTGTCACCCATGTTGCTGGGTTTCACTTTGTAGGAGGTGATAGCATTCAAGCCCTGTCACAGCTGTTGAGCATCATTTGATCTGGTATTGCCACTTTACATATGAATGGCTTTCCAGAGGTTATACCTCGACCTCTTGTCCAGGTACAAATCTATATGCCTATACATTGCATTCATCCATTAAATTGAATTAACTTTATTACTTACATCCTTCATATACACGAGAAGTAAAAATCTTTACATTATATCTCTGTCTAAATGTGCATTGTGCAATTTATAGTAATTTGTAATAATTAGTATGTACAACAGGGCAGTCAATATAACATAGAAATACAGTGGTGTCAGCATGAATTAAGCAGTCTGATCACCTGGTGGAAGAAGCTGTCCCGGAGTCTGTTGGTCCTGGCTTTTATGCTACAATACCATTTTCCGGATGGTAGCAGCTGGAACAGTTTGTGGTTGGGGTGACTCGGGTTTCGAATGATCCTTTGGGCCCTTTTTACACACCTGTCTTTGTAAATGTCCTGAATAGTGGGAAGTTCACATCTACAGCTGCGCTGGGCTGTCCGCACCACTCTCTGCAGAGTCCTGTGATTGAGGGAAGTACAGTTCCCATACCAGGCAGTGATGCAGCCAGGCAGGATGCTCTCAATTGTGCCCCTGTAGAAATAGCAAAAGGATAACTAGGAAGAGGATGGGAATACTTGAGAATAAAGGAAGGAATGTGTACTTGAAGGCAGAGGATCTGGGCAAGATCCTAAATGAGTACTTTGAGTCAGTGCTTATCAAGGAGAAGGACATGGTGGATAATGACATCAGTGTGGAGCCTTGTAGTATAAAGCTTCTTAATTTGGGATTAAGAGCCCCTGCCTCCTTTATGAACATTAAGGTGGAAAAATCCCAGGGGCCTGACAGGATATGTCCCAGGTTATTGAAAGAGGCATGAGATTACTGGAATTTTGACCAAGATCTTATTAGCCTCTTTAGGTGAGGTCCAATGAGGTCCTCTTGTGCCAGCTTTTAGAGAGGTTCCTTTGTGATAAGATTTATTTGCATTTTGAAATCCATGTCCTAAGTAGGGACAATTAGCATAGCCTTGGGTGGGTCAAGTCATTGTTATAATAACTTGATCGAGATTGTCTAGATGATGAAGGTGATTGAAGGTAGAGCTGTGGATTTTAGTAAGAGGTTTAACAAGGCCATTCATTCATTCAGGTGCCTTGCCGTTTGGCATGGGCGAACAAGGCCAAAGAGTCATAGAATAATACAGTACAGAGTCAGGCCCTTTGGCTCCATTATTCCACGTCAACCACGGTATTCTCCATGCTAGGTCTAATAGCCCACGTTCAGCCCATAACCCTTCAAGTCCCCCCTCCCCTCCAGGTACCTATTCAAATACCTCTTGCATGTTGCCATTGTACCCACCGTGACCATGTGCTCTGGCAGCTCATTCCAGCTTATTACCTGTTGTGTAAAGATGTTACTTCTCAGAACTCTTTTTATCTCTCCACTCTTGTATCTGTGGACTCTCCAAATATAGGGAAAAGACATGACTGTCCAGCTTATCCATACACCTCATGATTTTATAAACTTCTGTGAGGTCACCCCTTATTCTCCTGTGCTCCAGGGAATAAAGAACCAGCGTGGCCACCCTTTCTCCATAACTCAGATCCTCTAATCTATGCAGCTTTCTCATAAATTTCTTTTGCATTCTCTCTAGCTTGAAAGTGACTTTTCTATAATTGAACAAAACTGTCTGCAATACTCTGTCTGGCCTCATCAACAACTTGTATAGGTGTAACATAATATTCTTATCCTAAACTCAATGCTCTGACTGATGAATGCCACCACGTTAATACTTCCACCACCTTGTCAACAAATGCGGCCTTTATAGTGAAGCTTTCTACTTGTACTTCCAGCTCCCTCTGTTTCACAACATTCAACTGTGCCCAACCATTTATAGCATAGGTCTCAACTGGGTCTGACTGCCCAAAGAGTATTGATTCATGCTCTTTGCCATTCCTCAGTATATCTCTTTTAACTGATCAATATCTCTTTGTAATTCATTGTAAACTGCTTCACTATCAATATGGTAGGCCTATCCAGAAATGAAGATGCATGGGATCCATGATAACTTGGCTCTTTGGAATCAGAATTGGCTTGTGCATAGAAGACAAATTGTAGTAGTTGATGGATCTTATTGTGGCTGAAGGTCCAAAACCAGTGGTGTTCTGCAGGGGTCTGTACTAATACCTCTGCATTTTGTGATACGTAAAAATAATCTGGATGAAAATGTAGATGGGTGGCGTTGTAATTTTGCAGATGATAGAAAGCTCAATATTGTGGTAATATAGAAGATTTTGCAAAGGATACAGCAGGATATTGATCAGTTGGAGATTTGGACAGAGAAATGGTATATGGAGTTTAATCTGGCCAACTGTGAGTCAATGCACTTTGGGAAATTTGTAAGCTGTTAATGGTAGGGCCCTTAGGAATTTTGATGGCCAATCACAAATCTCTGAAACTGGCTGCACAGGTTGATAGGATGTCAAATAAAGGCATATGCCATGCTTGCTTTTATTAGTCAAGGCATCAAGTTTAAGAGTTTGGAAGTTATGTTGCTGAATTATAGAACTCTAGTTAGGCAAAATAGGGAGCATTGCATTCAGTTCTCATACCCTGTCATAGGGAGGATTGGTGGCTTTGGAAAGGATGCAGAAGAGGTTTAGCAGAATGCTACCTGGATTAGAAGGTATAACCATAAAGGAGAGGCTGGAGAAACTTGGGCTGCTTTCTTCGGAATGACAGGCTGATTGGAGACATTAATAAAATCAGATTATGAGAACACTTAGTCCTCTTTTATTGTCATTTAGAAATGCATACATACATTAAGAAATAATACAATGTTTCTCCAGAGTGACATCACAGAAAACAGGACAAACCAAAGACTAACACTGACAGAACCACATAATTATAACATATAGTTACAGCAGTGCAAAGCAATACCATAATTTGATGAAGAACAAACCATGGACACGGTAAAGAAAAGTCTCAAAGTCCCCGAGTCCCCGATAGCAGGCGGCAAAAGGGAGAAACTCCCTGACATAAACCTCCAGGCACCATCAACTTGCCGATGCCTTGGAAGCAGCCGACCACAGCCGACACTGAGTCCGTCCATCCGAAAACTTTGAGCCTCCGACCAGCCCCTTCGATACAGCCTCCCGAGTGCCATCTTCTGCCGAGCGCCTTCGACCTTGCCCCGGCCGCTGAAACAAACAAAGCCGAGGATTTGGGCCTTCTGCTCCGGAGATTCCGGTTACCACACAGTAGCAGCGGCAGCGAGGTGGGCATTTCAGATGTTTCTCCAGATGTTCCTCCGTACTCTCATGTCTGTCTCCATCAAATTAGAATTATGCACGGTCCCCTACTTGACAGATTACGGATATCATTCACCGGAGAGGCCGTGCGTGCTGCTGTCGCGCCACCATCTTCTCCTCCTAGCAAGCATGGATAGGGTGGACATCTAGTATCCCTTTCCCAGGATTGGAATACCTAATACTACAGGATATGATTTTGGGGGTTCAGCAGATGTTTTTTCTTGTTAATACAGAGTGGTGGGTGCTAAGTATGCGCTCCTGGGGGGGTGGTAGAGGCAAACACTGAAGTGGTGTTTAAGAGGGTTTTAGATAGGCACAAGAATGTATGAAGATTGGAGGGAGATGTACATTGTATGGGCAGAAAGGATTAGTTCAACTCAACATTATGGACCAAAGGGCTATTCCTGAGCAGTACTCTTCTGTGTTCTATGGAAGAGCTTCAGGACTTTATGTCATTGAGGTTTTGGATACACGTAATACAAAATGTGACAATTCTTCTTCTTTTTACTTTGACCTCAAGGATTTTATTATAAAATTAGTACATTAGATGAAGAAAATGTTCATGTTTACTGGGGCCCCACATCTCTCCTGAAGCAGCCATACACAAAGGTAATCATCAGTATTCGTATAGTCTTTAACAATCGCTTCTGCACTCTACCTGAGGCCTGGTACATGTTCTGCCCTGGACCTCCACACAGCTGAAGACAGCGTGAACAACAGTGACATCAGTGTTGTGAGGACTGGGTGAGACTTGAACCTAGGAGCACCACTGCACATTTTCCACATCTTGTGAGGAAGTTCCTGCTGGTCGTGCTGTGGGAGCGTTCCATCCACTTTGTCAGCAACCGTGTTTTAGAGGAGCATAGGGTAATGTGCATTCTTTTAAAGGCTGCACAAAGTTTCCAGACATTTAGTTACGTGCACTCATTCCATATCAGGTTTATGCCAATGATTGCTAATGAAAATGAACTGTCCAGAAGATCTATATGTAGAGTTGTGTTAGAAAGTCTGTGAACCCTGTACATTTTCTCTATTTCTGCATAATTATGAGTAAAATATGATCCAGATCTTCACATAAATCCTAAAACTAGATAGAGCCCAATTAAGTAACAAAAAAAGCTTGTTCATTTATTTGAGAAAAATGATCCAATATTACATGTATTTGTTGGAAAAAGTATGTAAAGCTCTGGGGTAATGCCTTCTACAAAAGTTACTTGGAGTCAGGTGTTTCAATCAATGAGATGAGATTGGAGGAGTTGGTTGTAAAGATGCCTTGCCCTATAAAAAAGACACACAAAATCAGTTTACTGACAGAGCCTGCTCTTCTCAAGAAAGTTCTGCCTTTGTGTACCATGCCTCAATCAAAGCAACTTGCAGAGGACCTTAGAAGAAGAGTTGTAGAGAAGCATGAAGCTGGAAAAGACTGCAAAAGCATTTCTAAAGACCTGAGTGTTCATCAATCCACAGTAAGAGAAATATGCTACAAATAGAGGAAACTTAGTACTGTGGCAACTCCCCCTAGGAGTGGACATCCTGCAAATATCACACCGAGAGCAGAATGTGCAATGCTGAACGAGGTGAAAAAGAACCCAAGGGTAACAGCAAAAGAGCTGCAGAAATGTTGAGAACTTGCTAAAGTCTTTGTTCATGTGTCCACTATAAGAAAAACACTGAACAAGAATGGTGTTCATGGAAGTACACTGCAGAGGAAACCACTACTCCCCAAAAAAAAACATTGCTGTATGTCTCAAGTTTGCAAAATACCACCTGAATGTTCTACAATACTTCTGGGACAATGTTCTATGAACACATGGGACAAAAGTTGAACTTTTTGGCAGAAATGCACATTGCTATGTTTGGAGGAAAAAGGGTAGTGCACCCCAACACCAAAACCTCACGTCAACTATGAAGCATGGTGGAAGGAGCATCATGGTTTGGGGCTGCTTTCCTGCCTCAGGGCCTGGACAGCTTGTGATCATTGAGGGAACAATGGATCAAGACATTTTACAGGAGAATGTCAGGGTAGCAGTCTGTCACCTAAAGCTTAATAGAATTTGGATAATGCAACAAGACAATGACCTGAAAGACAAGAGTAAATCAACAACAGAATGGTTTAAAAAGAAGAAATTTCATCTCTTGGAATCGTCGAGTCAAGGTCCTTACCTTAATGCTATAGAAATGTTGTATAAGGACCTGAAGCAATCAATTCATGCAAGGAAGCCCACCAACATCCCAGAGTTGAAGCTGTTTTGTTAGGAGGAATGGCCTGAAATTCCTCCAAGTTGATGTGCAGGACTGATCAACAGTTACCGGACACGTCTGGTTGAAGTTATTGCTGTATTATTGTTGTACATGAGGGTCACACAGCAGTTACTTAAAAGCAAAGGTTCACAGACTTTTCCAAATAATACATGTAATATTGATAATTTTTCTCAATAAATAAATGAACAGGTATGTTTTTTTGTGTTATTTATGTCATTGGGTTCTCTTTATCTGGTTTTAGGACTCGCATGACGATCTGGTCATATTTATGCAGAAATAGAGAAAATTCTACAGGATTCACAAACCTTCTAGCATCACTGTATATTCCCCTGTGAACCGTGAGCAAAAAGCATTTAGTTTTCAAACAGGAATCAGAGTCATTACTCATTTTGAAGAAGATCCTGGCTATTCTGAATTCACTGCCTCTACAATTAATAAAAAATGCTGGTGAACGCAGCAGGCCAGGCAGCATCCATAGGAAGAGGTACAGTCGATGTTTCGGGCCGAGACCCTTCATCAGGACTAACTGAAAGAAGAGATATTAAGAGATTTGAAAGAGATTTGATATAGATGCTGCCTGGCCTGCTACGTTCACCAGCATTTTTATGTGTGTTGCTTGAAATTCCAGCATCTGCAGATTTCCTGGTGTCTACAATTAATATTTTGTTTTAACAATCGCTGATAAACATCCATAAGTTCACTCTCATTTAAGCAGCCCTCCATCCACATTCAAAAATGCAATTACTTCCAGACCATGCAAATGTCTGATCTGAGCAGAACAATAATGGACTTTAACCCTTTGAGTATATTGTAGATATCAAAACCCAATCCAAAAAATAACCTAATATCAAATACAATCTGCTTTTTTTTAAACCTGCAGGTGTCCTCCCATTTTGAAGGTCTTGATTGTTTTTTATTTTTTTGTTGTCCTGATGCTACTGTTTATTTACAGCTGGTGAAATGTTATTAAAGATATTTGTAGCACCTCAGTGGAAAGTTGCAGAGTCTAAAGGTTAACATATATCCACAATGTAAAAAGGTCAGTTACAGTTCTCCCAACCCTGCAAGGGTTGCTGTCAGTGCCTGCGTTCATCAGCTGGCACAGTACTATGACAATAGCATAGATGATTTCCTTAATGTGCAACACACATTTGTTTGGAATATCATAGTGGTTAGCATGATCACTAGTAACAGGAATCAGCGATGGGCTTCGGTTCCCGGTGTTGTCTATAAGGAGTTTGAATGTTTTCCCTACGACCATGTGGGTTTCCTCCAGGTATTTCGAAACAATTTTTTGATTTCCTCTCATGTTCTAAGGATGTACAGTTAGGGGTTAGTAAGCTCTGAGTTTGCTATGCTGAGACTAGAAGCACGGTGACACAAGGGGGCTGGTCCCAGCACGATACTCTCTGATTTGATTTGATGCAAAACGACACATCTTACTGTAGGTTTCGATGTGCAAATAAAGCTAATTTTTAAGGGACTGCAGAGACTGGAATTGGGAGCAACGCAATCTGCTGAAGGAATTCAGCGGGTTGAAGAATAGCTGTGAGAGGAAATTACTTATTGATGTTTATTAACATTTTAACATTTATTAAAAATACTTGAATTTTGTGACTCAATGAAACCTTAACATAATTTTAGACTGGAGAAAGTTAACACGGCTTGTCGAAGATGGTTCCTATGATGTCTTCTGATGAACTTTTGTCTCTCCTTCCGACCTTGGTGTTTACAGTATTATATTCTTTTTCCTCAAATGCCATTTAAATATCAGTTTAAATTGCACGATTGTTCTCTAGGCCATGTTTAAGAATCTAATAAGAAAGAAAGCATATTAGTCTGATCAATATTGAATCAACATGGCTTTGGCTTTCCAGAATTGTCATTTGGCCTGTCTATTGTCAAACAAAGGAAAAGGAAAGAAATGAAAAGTACTTTGATTTGCATTTTATTACCACACATCGTGTGAACAGGTTTCTTAGGAAAAAGATCCTGTAAATGAGTTACTAACAGCTTAAAGAGAAATCAAAATCCGGTGGCATTCCAAGATATTGAAGCATTATTTGCTTTGGTTGCTCAATATGTAAAAATCATTAATGCTAATAAAGAAATGTCACTTCATTCTGACCTTAGAAAAATGGAAATGTATAGCTCCAGTTGTAAATTTAGATTTCAATGCACTATTATGGAACTCTGAATTATTGCAATTCCATTTAGTTGATTAGTGCAAAGACAGAAGAATTAATTAACAATGGTTGAACTTTTGATAACCTTGTAATATTGATGTTGGAGATATAATACAGGTGATAAACTCAAAGGAGCTACCCTTTGTTCCCTTCCGACTTGAATTTCAGTATGTTAAGCAAATTGAATGCATGATGATGTCTGAGGATTACTGGCATCAGACTCTCCTGAAAAGAACAGTCAATGAAGATTTGTTTTTTGCTCAATAGTGATTCTCTCAGGACGAGGCTATCCCATTGCACTTCAGGTGTGCTGACACCTGCGATGTCTTCAAATGTGCAATGCTCTCCTGCAAAATTTGTGGTAGTGGGGGGATCTTGTTTGCGCTCTCCTTGGAGCGGGGGGGGGGGGGCGGGGTGGTAGAAAGTCATACTTTATCTTTTCAAGTGGATGAATTGCATGGAGTCGAAAAACATCAGGATCAATTTTCAGGCCTGGAATCAGCACAATGTAGACAATATTGCCCCAACCGTCTGGGCAAAACCAAGAAGTTAAATTAATGAAGAGCTCTCATTATCATTAATTTCCTACCCGTGTCAATCCAGATTGCAGCATTGTATATTATAGAAACTAATCTTAAATGCAGTGCTTAATATCCCAACAGTAGTACTTCAAATCCTAAACTTTGTTTCGATACTTGCTCTGAAAATAGTTCCAACAGTAAGTGCTCAGCAGGTTTATATCTATAACAGGTACCATATGTGCTGCAAGGAGTCATCAACGTGGACTTTCATCTCGGCAGCAAAAGGGCAGTCAATCTCAGTCTTGCTGACCCTAAAGGAACATGTCCATCAAGTGATTCAGTGGGCTTTATAGTGCTGATTTCCCTGTTTCCCACCAAATCATTACCTGGCATCTTCTGTAAAGGCATTGAACCATAGCAACATAAATGTCATCCAGCAGGCTGAGCTTTTAAATGAAGACTTCTGACATCCATATAACAAGAAAAATGTATTCATCATTTTAGAGTGGAATTTGATTTTGCTTGAACTGACCCTTCATAGACTTCAGAAATTGAAAGTTTAATTATTTTTAAACTCCTTGAAAGTGGCAACAGAGGTGGACAGGGTGCTGAAAGAGGAGTTTGGTACATTTGCCTTGATCGGTCAGAATATTGAGTATAGATGTTGGGATATGTTACACCTATAGAAGATGTTGGTAAGGCTGAACTTCGAGTATTGTGTACAGTCCTGGGTGCCCAGGATATCATTGAACTAAGTGTAGAAAAGACAAGGATGTTACTGGGATTGGAGTGCTTGGGTTAGACGGAGAGTCTAGATGGGCCAGGATCTTTTCCCCCTGTGTAGGAGGGATGTTGTAAGTGGAGTAAAAAATCATGAGGGGCATAGATGAGGAGAAAATAGCCAAAATTCTTTGCCCCCCCCCCCACCCCCGTGCAGGAAAGTCCCATGCTAGAGGACATTGGTTTAGAGTGAGAGGGTACCGCATTATAAGGAACCTGAGGGGCAACTTTTTGACACAGAGTGTGGTGAAGATATGGAACAAGGTGCCAAGGTGCCAGAGGAAGTGGTAAAGGAGAGTTCGACTATGACTCTTAGGTAGGTATATGGATAGGAAAGAGGGATATGGACCAGACACAGGCAAATATGACCAGCTCAATTAGCCAGCTTGGTCAGCATGGACAAGTTGGGCCGAAAGGCATGTTTCCTTTTGTATGACACTATGATGTTGACTCAAATTTTTCTCAGAGGATTTCTATATACATGTATAAAGTTAACTTTTCAGTGCTGTACAGCAGTTAATTGTTCAGCAGTAATGATGATGGTGCACTGAATTTAGAAGAAAAAACTAACTAGACCTCTTTTTTTGTTTATAGTGAGAATGGTGCACAAGGAGTGTACGTTTACATTACATTTATGCTATTTGCACTACCTATCACTGCAAAATTACACCCCATGGATGAGAATGGTTTCCCTACCTCTAACTAGCAGTATGTTACTGCATTTAACTGTTAATGTGCAGATACCAGAATTTACCAGGTTCATTAGTGACAGTGAATGTTTCACTCTCCATTATAACTTCAACTTCTATGCCATTGGTTCAGGTGGATGATCTATCAGCGTAAATTTATGTATTTGGAGATGCTGTGTGGAAATAGGCCCTTCTGGCCCTTTGAGCTGCATTGCCCAGCAACCCCCACCCACCCCCCACCCCTGATTTAACCCTAACCTAATAATGGGACAATTTACAGTGACCAATTAACTTACTAACTGGTAAGCCTTTGGACTGTGGGAGGAAACTGGAGCATCCGGAGAAAACACGCACATTCTACAGGGTGGGTGTACAAACTCCTTACAGAGGACGCTGGGTTTGAACACCAAACTCCAATGCCCTGAGCTGTAATAGCGTCATGCTAACTACTAATGGAAAATGTTAAAAATGTGGCTGTTTTAAACAAAATAAAAGCTGGGAAAGAAGTGAAACACCTTTTACCAGCATCTCTAAAAACACGGCTCATTAGCCCCTTGCTAACAGCCACTGGGCTCAGCAGAGAGAAAACCAACTTTCTCTAACTCTGCGTCTAGGGTCGGTATGGCTTGGGTCCCACCAAAACTGGGAGGCTGGGATGTCGCAACCACTTGAACCCCAATCTATGCGAATACTACCCACATGCAATTAACCGTTGGCAAGAAATAACAGATCGTGCACTGCATACAATTATAAAGAAAGTATATTTACAAATTTCAGCTCTATCGAACAGTTAGTGGGGGGGGGGGAAGGGCCCATTACAGTTAACCCAGTTCCAATCTGCACTTAAGTTGGAGCTCATATTGAAGTTGTCTTTAACTTATGTGCTGCGTGAAAGCACACACCACCTTCTGAACGTTGCTCGAAATCCATCTCGAACAAACAGGCTCCCCCATGGGGGTATTGGCCCTTCCTCCTCGAAGCCATTGTACAACCAGGATGGCATCCTCAGTCATCTTCCCTCCTGTCTTCTCCCAGCTCCCGCCAGAAAAGACCTCGACCCACACCCGTATCTGTCACAAAATCCCCTCTGCCCAGCTTTCTCTAGGACCTCTTCCAATTTCATATCCTGATTGGCTGACCCAACGTTGCTAAGTTGAACATCACAGCCCCTTATTTCTAACTGAAACCCAATCAATCAGCAGAACACACTGCTTCTACAGAAAACTATTAAATGATATGCCCTACAACATTAGCAGTAAAACAGAAGGAAGAACAAAAGGAAGTCAGTGATTAAAGAGTAACTGGGAAAGATTAAATGATAGAAGGGATAATTATGCAAGGTAAAAGGCACTCTCAATCAAACAAGAAAACAAAAAACTTTGTGGAGCTAGAAATAACCTATAGCAGAACCATTATCAATAGCTGCAGTCTGAATATATTAAAAAATAGAGTAAGGGCTAAGGTCTGAAAATGTAGTGATAAGGCCACAGTATGCCTAGTTAGAAAAATGAGGCAGTGTTCCTCAGACTTTCATTGAGCTTTGTCACAGCAATATTAAAAATCAAAGGTCTTTCCATAACAATTCTCATTTGTCTGAACTACATAATAAACTGAAATCTTTGTGGATGACCAAGTGAATTTTAATGAGTTCCTTCCCTTGTACCTTATCAATGACTTTAATAATTTATTCTCATTGTGTAAACCTCCATTATGATGCTGCTATTCAACCAGATAAAATGTCTGATTTATAAATGTTACTGCCCTATACAGACTTTTTTAAACAAAATATACTTTATTCAAAAATAAAAGTATGTAGAATAAACCATTAAATGACTGTCAATCCTTTACAGATGTTTCCATTACGGTCTATACATTTCCACATTTTTCGCCACCCACTCTGTTGTTTCACTTTTCCACACCATTGTTGAGGGGTATACTCCCCACCACCCAACCCCTCCCACTCCCACGGACTGCATACGGATTGGTTTATCTCACAGCCTTTTCCAAACATGGACCAAAGTGCTGAATTCTAGAAGTGAGTCAAGAGTGACTGCCCTTGAAGACCACATTTGACTGAGGTTGGCAACAAGGGGCTCGTGTAAAACTGTAGTCAGTGAGCAACAAGGGGTTGGAGTCGTACATTGCACAAAAAAATGGTTTTAATTATTGGAGGGCAACTAGTCCAGCCTCTCTACATAACTGATGATACACAATTTATGTATAAAATACACTGCAACTGATTGGCCTGGGCTACTCTGACAGCTTCCGCCCAAACTTCTACCATTGAATAGAAGGTCACCAATAGGAATGATGCCTCCTGGATATTCCCCTCCTAGCTGCACACCAACTTGACGCAGTAATATTGCTAACACAGGAGATTCTGCAGACACTGGAAATCCAGAGCAACACATACAAAATGCTGGAAGAACACAGCAGATCAGGAAACATCTATGGGCATGAGTAAACAATTGATGTTTCAGGCCGAGACCCTTCATCAGGAGGTGGGAAAGGTAAAGGGCTGCAGAAGGAGGAATCTGATAGACAGGAGGGTGGTTCATTAGGAGAAAGGGAAGAAGGAGAAGGGAGAGGTGAGGTGTAGAGAAGAGGCAAGAGGGGACCAGAGTGGGGAATTGAAGGAGAGAGAAGAGAGAGGGGAAAATTACCAGACATTGGAGAAATTGACATTCATGATATCGGGCTGATGGCTACCCGATGGGATATAAAGTGTTGCTCCTCCAACCTGAGAATTAAAATGGTTGCCCACTGGATATCCTGCTTTTTAAAGGATAAAGTGAAAGTGCTCAACAAATTGCCTGCCAACCTTCACTGAGTCTCACCAATATAGAGGAGACCGCATCAAGAGCATTGGATACAGTAGGTGACCCCAACAGATTTGCAGGTGAAGTGTTACATCACTTGGAAGGACCATTTGGGGCCCTGAATGGAGGTGGTGAATGGGCAGGTTGTAGCATTTCTGCCACTTGCAGGGATAAGTGCCAGGAGAGAGATTAGTGGGGAGAGTCGAATGGACAACGAAATAATGAACGGAAAAATCCCTGTGGAAAGTGGAGAATGAAGAGGGGAAGGGAGTAAAGATGTGTTTAATGGTAGGGTCCTGTTGAATGTAGTGGAAGTTGCAGAAAATGATGTTCTGGATGTGAAGGCTCATGGGTGGAAGGTGAGGAAAAGAGAAACTCTTTCCATGTTAAGGCAGTAGGAAGATGGCGTGAGGGTGAATCACTGGGAAATGGAGCAGATACAGAACCTCACTCACCTCTATTCAGGGTCTCAAACATTACTTACTGATGAGGCAACACTTCACCTGCAAATTTGTTGGGGTTGTCTACAGTATCTGGTGCTCCCACTGTGGCCTCATCTGTATTGTGCTTTCTTTTCCAATGATGGAGATTGGCCCCACCACATACTTTCTAATCCGGTAGCCCCATGGAAAGCAGAAACTGAAGGTTTTGGGGGATTATTACAATCTAAAGCTATTTGAAATTGTGCAGCATTACAAGTCAGTTGCAAAGAATTGAAGTGTAGGAGATGCAAGCAGCAAACATGACACTGCTTTTAATATTGACCCAGACATTGCTGAATCCTTAAACTCTGTGTTGTTGTATAGGTTTGTGCTGAACATAGATCAGCCCAAATTGGTAAGCATACAGAATATTGCACTTAATTTACAAAATTGTATGCTTAGTAAAATGGCTGAAATGTACCACAGAATTTCAACCATCGGCAGCGATAGATAGGACTTTTCTTTAGTCAACAGGTAATGGCAAAAAGCTCCATTCCTGAGATAATGTCCACATTACTTGGGTGTAAGCAGCTTAAACTTAAAATGGAGGTCTACAAACCAGCGATGTGACTTTTGTCAGCAGAAAGGACATAAAACTATACAACAAAGGAGCTATATAAAGCAGTGATCTTGTCACGAACAGGAAGTTTGGTTGAAAACAGAGACAAGGTCCGCATAAGGTTGAACTCTGTTCGGATTGTGTGGCACTAGGTTTGGATGGCATCTGCACAACCAAATGAGAACAACAATACTAAAAGATACGGTTAAGTTGGAAATTAGAAATGAACACAAGTTCAGCAGTAGATTAGGAGGTTTATTGGATTTAAAGGCAGCTGTAAGGTTGGTTGAAGGGAAATGTGAGATGTGCATCCCATGGATATAGGTGCAGTGGAAAACAGACTTGGTGGATTTTGGGGCAGTTGGAGGGGGAGCCTTCTGAGTTATGTAACATCAGGAGTGACAGGTACCATGCATTTGGGGGCAAAAGGAGATTTGGACTCTGTGGGTTTAAGTGCAGCCATACTCAAACTGAACTTGCAACCAGTGAGCTGGTGGTCTGAGAAATGGAATACTGTGATCTGCCAACACAGTCAGTACCAGTTGATGGCTGGGTGAGAGCAGGCAGATGGAATGGGTGGGAGGGGAGGCCAGGGATGCAAGTGCGAAAGAAAGAGAGTAGAGTCTAAGCCAGAAATGTCTCACTGAAGGAGGGAAGTGAATGACTGATTAGTGCTCAGCACGTTGTGTGTGTGTATGCGTGTTTTAATGTTTGTGGAGTGGAACATGTACCCTATTTGTACTCTTAACAGTGGATCAAGAATCCTCTCTATCAACCCATGTGGTAGCCAGTGATAATCCCACATTCAAAGGACACCACATAGCACTGAGTGTGGCGTCAGATGATGATATGATATGATTTATTTAAAGAGCAACATTATTTCTGGTAATTGGGATTTAAACCAGCCTTCCAGCAGGTTTTTACGCTGCAGAATCACTGGATAATTTCTCAGTACATTGATCTATTTCGTGAGGCAACTAATCTTACTATCTTTCCCACTGATGCTGGGCCGCTGGGCTCCCCTTCCCCACCACTACTCCCCAACCCCAGGTCTCTCAGTCTCCCACCATTACCTCATGGGTCCATTGAACCTCTATCTTCCTCCCACTCTATCTTTCCTGAACACCCCAACCCTTCCTCTCCTCTGACACCGTCAACTCACTTCCTCCCTCTGTATTCAGCTCTAATCCCTGCTGTGTCTTCACCATTCCCTCTGACCTTCCTCTCTATCCTCATAAAGGGCCTTACCTTTGTCCCCCTTTGCCCGCACCTCAGTGAGTTCTGCACCTGCCATGACCTCTCTCCTCTTCGAACCTTACTCCCTCTGGACGCACAGCTCTCCAACTCTCTCTGCATCAATCTCAACACCATCAAGCCCATAGACAAAGGAGGTGCTGTTGTAGTGTGGCAGACTGGCCTCTACCTTGTTGAGGCCATGCAGCAACTCTCAGACACCTCCTCTCACTTGCCCCTTGTAAAGGATCTCACTCAGGACCATCAGGTCATTGTCTCATGCACCAAACTCATCAGTTCTGGAGATCACCCATCCACTGCCACCAACCTTACCCCACATTACTCATTTCTACCTCCTATCCAGGATCCACAAACCTGACTATCCATGTAGGCCATTATTTCTGCCTGCTCCTGCCCTACTGAACTCATGTCTACAACACCTCATATTCTGTTCGGGTAGCCTCCAACCTGATGGTATGAACATTGATTTCTCCAATTTCCTTATTTAGATTAGATTCAACTTTATTGTCATTGTGCTGAGTACAGTTACAAAGTCAATGAAATGCAGTTAGCATCTAACCAGAAATGCAAAGAATAGTGTTATTTACAAAATAACTGCGAATAAAAAGTAAGTACTACAGCACACAAATACAAAAGTACTGAGACAGTACAATATGGGTGCAATATTGCTTAGCGCTGTGACGTGAGGTTCAACAGGGTCACAGCCTCAGGGAAGAAGCTCTTCCTGTGCCTGCTGGTATGGGAGCAGAGGCTCCAGTAGCGCCTACCGGGTGGGAGGAAAGTAAAAAGTCCAAGGTTAGGGTGAGATGCATCCTTGATAATGCTTTTCGCCCTGCCCAGGCAGCGTTTATGGTAGATGTTCTCAATGGTGGGCAATTGGGTGCCGATATTCCGCTGGGCAGTTTTCACCATACGCTGGAGTGCTTTGTGGCCCCATAAGGGGCAATTGCCATACCACACTGAGATGCAGATGGTGAGTATGCTCCCAATGGTACAGCGGTAAAAGTCTGTCAGTATCCTGGGACAGAAATGAGCTTTCTTGATGCTCCGCAGGAAATAAAGGCGCTGTTGTGCCTTTTTGATCAGGATGGAGGAGTTCAGGGACCAGGTGAGATCCTTGGAAATGTGGACACCAAGGAACTTGAAGCTTGATACACGCTCCACTACAGCTCCATTGATGTAGATGGGGACATGAGTGTGGCTCCTAGCATGCCTGAAGACCAGAATAATCTCCTATTTCTCTCCCCCTTCCCCACTCAGGCCCCCCTTTTGCCTCTTCTCATCTGCTCATCACCTCCCACTAGTGCTGCTCCTCCTTCCCTTTCTCCCACGGTCCACACTCCTCTCCTATCAGATTACTTCTTCTCCAGCCCATTACCTTTCCCACCTATCACCTCCCAGCTTCTTACTTCATCACCCCTTCCTCACCCACTTGATTTCACCTATCACTGAGTTTGTCCTCCTTCTCTTCCCCTCACTTCCTTATCCACCTTCCTTTCCAATCTCGATGAAGGGTTTCAGTCTGAAATGTCAACTGTTTATTCATTTCCATAGATGCTGCATTTTCCAGCATCTGGGCAATCTCTTGTGTTTATAATATTACTATATAGTGATTTCTGTTGGCAGAAAGGTTCAGAACTTGTGACTGTCTCTCAATGTGAATATACTATGAAGTCATCCACTATGGTACATAAAACCAAGTTCGATGAAGCTTTAGACAGGGGGCTCTGTATTTATGCTAAAAGAGCTCAAGGCCCAAGAAAGGTGAACATTTTGTTTTTGGGGTAGTTTTATTTTCTTCTGCTTTACAGAGCAGATTAAAGAGAGTGATTTGCCTGTGAAACCCAAACTGATTTCAGTGGAACAGATGTCCAAGGGTGAGTACAACCAGAAGATGATCTTCTTGCATATATTTAGTGCTTTTAATCAGAAACGAATTCCAACCCCCATTGGTCTTGCTGATACTCCCATTGTGCTGGGTCTGCAGTCAAAGTATTTCTCTCATCACTGAGTCTCTAATGACCAGCATGGGGAATGGCAGTCATTTAGTATGCTCCTGGCCTGACTGACTACCTCCAGGTATTATGTCCAAGCACATAAAGATCATAGTCCAGTTGCCCACAGCAGGACAGAAAAATCCTTATCCAAAACAGCACAATGTAGATTTTATTTAATGTGTTTGGTCAAAAAACACCAAAACATTGTGCAAATCACTTTATCACTAATGTTTTTGTTCTACTGCAAAAATCTAGCTACAAGCTCAAAAGCTGTGAGTTGCAATTTCTTTCCATAGGTACTATGAGAAGTAACCCTCTAAAGACTAAATATATCTTGAATATTCAGAGGCAACGCATCATACCGCAAGTGTCATGACAGACCTACCTTTGACCCCAAAATTTTTATTGCATTCTTGTTGCATATATAATAGCCACCACTGGTCTAGGAGAGTGTACCTCCACACCCACAAAAGACTAGGGCACTTCTCTGAAAAAGGAGATGCTCTACATGTTCCTAGATCTTAAGCATATTTGGTTAGACAGCACCTGCAAGTAATGCATCCTAGGGCATATTGTGTGTAATTTCCAAGTCATAGTCCAAGGAAAGTACAGAAACAGGCCCTTTGGCCCATCTAGTCCATACCAAACCATTGGAACTGCCTAGTCCCATCAAGCTGCACCCGGGTCATAGCTATCCATATCTCTAATATCCGTGTACTGTACCTATTCAAACTTCTTTTAAATGTTAAAATTGAGCTTGCATGCACCACCTGCACTGGCAGCTTGTGGCCTAGTAAACTTCCGAATCAGGTTTAATATCACTGGCATATGTCATGAAATTTTAGTTTTGCAGCAGCAGTACATTGCAATACATCATAAAAAACATAAATTACAGGAAGTACGTATAATATAAAAAAAATAAATAAGTAAAGCAAAAAGAGAGGGAAAAATACTGAGGTGGTGTTCGTTCAGAAATCTAATGGTAGAGGGGAAGATGTTCCTGAAACATTGAGTATGTGCCTTCAGGCTCTGGTATCTCCTCTTTGATGGAAGCAGTGAGAAGACGGCATGTCCTGGGTGGTGGGGGTCTTTAATGATGGATGCTGCTTTCGGAGGCATTGCCTCTTGAAAATGTCTTGGATGCTGGAGAAGCGAGTGCCCATGATGGAGCTGGCTGAGTTTAAACACTTCTGCAGCTTTTTCCAATTCTGTGCAGTGGCTTCCATACCAGATGCTGAATGGTCTTCATGGTACACTGTAGAAACTGGCGAGAGTCTTTGGTGACATCCCAATTCTCCTCAAGCTCTTTGAGACTTTGTAATTGTATCAATATGTTGGGCCCAGGGTAGAACCACAGAACTATAGAAAACTACAGCACGGAAAACAGGCCCTTTGGCCCTTCCAGTCTGTGCCAAAAGATCCTCAGAGATGTTGATATCCAGGAATTTTAAACTGCTCATCCTTTCTACTGCTGATCCCTCGATGAGGACTGGTGTGTGTTCCCTTGACTTCTTCTTCTTGAAGTCCACCATCAATTCCTAGGTTACTGCTGCAACTCGGCTCTAATGCACTGACGAATCTTGCACTTGTACGCTTCCTCGTCACCATCTGAAATTCTACCAACGATAGTTACATCACTGGCAAATTTATAGATGGTATTTGAACTGTGGCTAGCCACACAGTTGTGGATGTAGAGAGAGTAGAGCAGTGGGCTAAGCACACATCCTTGAGGTGCGCCAGTATTGATGGTCAGCAAGAAGGAGATGTTATTTCTGATCCGCACAGACTGTGGTCTCCCGCTGAGGAAGTCAATGATCCTCACCGGAGGGAGGTACAGAGGCCCATATTTTGGAGTTTGTTGATTAGGACTGAGGGTACGATTGTGTTGAATGCTGAGCTGTAATCAATTAATCGCAGCTTGATATAGGTATTACAATTGTCCAGGTGATCCAAAGCCGAGTGGAGAGCCAGTGAGATTGCATCCACTGTAGACCTAATGTAACAATAGGCAAATTGCCGTGGGTCCAGGTCCTTGCTTAGGCAGCTGATTCTAGCCATGACCAACCTCTCAAGCACTTTATCATTGAGGCCCTGAATAGAGGTAACAGTCATTGAGGCAGCTTACCCTGCTCTTCTCGCGCACTGGGCGTCATATGAATGTTGCCCATTTGAATCAAGTAGGAACCTCCAACTGTAGCAGTGAAAGATTGAAGATGCCCTTCAACACCCCTGCCAGTCGGCTTGCACGTTTTCAGAGCCTTACCAGGTATACCATCAGGCCCCGATGCCTTTGCAAGGGTTCACCCACTTGAAAGATGTTTTAACATTGACCTCAATTTCTAAACTGGCACCAATACCTGCTGGAATGGCTGCAGAAATTCATTTTAAATAGATTGATGAAGTTCCATGAACGATAATCATTAATGATATATATGTAGGAAGATTCATTTAACATTCCAGACATAAATTTAATTTGATATTTTGCATTAATTCCATCAAACGATCAAATTTGATTAGTTTGCTTGGCTGAACATAG
Source organism: Mobula birostris (assembly GCF_030028105.1). NCBI lineage: Eukaryota > Metazoa > Chordata > Chondrichthyes > Myliobatiformes > Myliobatidae > Mobula > Mobula birostris. The sequence continues at coordinate 51,128,307 of NC_092376.1, forward strand.
TATCCTAACTGTCACTTTAATTTTCACTGCTAGTTTTCACTGGGGATTGGCACATACCCAAACTTATAAAAAAGCAAAAAGTATGCAATAAATAAATGAGGGAGCTTTGAAATTGCTAAATAATTTACTTCTGCCTTTCAAGATGTATGTTTGTCCATCATTGTGTTGATTTGTTTCATGGATCATGAGCTGATGTGGCTCAAATAAAATCAATACTCTTGAAATACTCAGAAGGTCAAGCAGCATCTGTGGGAGGGGGGCGTGGGGGTGGAGTAGAGGATTTGGGTTTCAGGCTAATGACCTTTTTAACTACCTAAATCTATTCAGTCTTGTATTTTTTTCTTATTACTTATTTTCAATTTTGGTCATTAAGCTTCATTACTTCAGTAAAATATATTAGAAATGAACACACAATGATGCATAGTGACAAATCAATTGAATTTTAACATGTGAGTATAAAATCCTTTACTGAACAGTAGCTTTTGGGTAGAGTGATATTCCTAAGGAGATGCAACAATTTTCTTCACTTTATGAGCATGAGGACCATTACTACTAATTCTAATTCATCCACTCATGATTTTGATTGTTGAATAATGACCCTAATAGGATATCTGTGGCCCTTTCTGTGACAGGCCAATTCATGACATTGCCTTTTTGTCATTCTGAGATTTTTTCCACCATATAGACTCTATGCTGGGAGCCAGAAAAGGCATTATAGTAATTTATATTTGTGCAAGTTCCAAAACTTTTGCTGTCCACTTTTTAAATACTTTTTTACAAATGCTTGTTCTTGTATTCTTCATTATTGTATCCTAGTACCCATTAGTACTTCCTTCAACTAAACCCTCTTTTATCCTTCAACATTTTGTGTTCTAGCACTTGAAATATGAAGAGAATCTTAGTTGCAATAATCCTAATCTATGTTGTTACCAAAATGTCTTTAGCATTATCTTTAGTCTTGAGTAATTCTGGTTTTCTTGCAAGAACATCAGAACAAAATCCAATTACTTGGATGCTTCTGTTTTACACAACTCCAGCTTTCTGCCACTAATCCAAGAATCACATTAAAATGCTGTTTGCATCTTCCCAGTGCTCCCCTAAGTCAGTGCAACTCTATAACTGAATAAATATCTGTATAAGATAAAATAATCAAAGGTACGTCAATTTAAGTTTCCTGCTTAAACTATTGCATATACTGTGTAATTTAATAATATGATCGACGTCATTAAGACTATTGTTGGCCTTTAGAATGAGAGTAGCACAAACCAATGAAAAAAGGAAAGGGAATTAATTCTCAGTCAACATGATGCTTAATCTAGAGTAAGTACGATGTTACCTGTTCAGACCAAATAATTGATAGCTGTGCATCTTTTATGACTCTTTGGGTGCTAATATTTTACTTTTAAAGTTTGCATTTGGGAAATAGAAAATGCTGTAAGTGTTTGGCAGATCAGATAGCACCTCTAGAAAGAGAAACAGTTTATGTTTCAAGTCAGAGACTCTTCATTATAAACATTGTATGTTTCCCTTCCAAAGATGCTGCCCTGACCTGTTGAGTGATTCCAGAATTTGTTATTTCAGATTTCTAGCATCTACAAGTCTTTTTTAAACTTCCATTGAATTTGGGAAAATTCTTCACTATCCATCAGTACAAATCTTGTAGTGTGGAGGTACAGACCACAAGGCTTAGAAGAATAATAAATAATTCTCTTTAATCTGTTGTTGCTTTCAATCTCTCATGAAATTCCATGAAATCATTCTAAAGAGAATTCCTTGATAATCAGAGTAAATTCTTACATTTTTTAACATTTCTCTTCTGTAATACTATATCCATAGGAACCAAGGTAGTTTTGTGAGTTCCAGTCCCAATCTTTTATTACAAGTTTTCAATTTGTCTTCTCGAAGACTTGTGTACTGTTTCTGTCCAGCATACACATATGATTATTTTAGGGTGGAGGAATATATATCATTTTGGTGTTACAACTGTTATTGAACAACAACATTGGCTCTTTCTCAGTTTCAGGTATCATTTAATCAAACTTAATAGGCAAAAGGCTGAACTCTTGAGTTTAGAAAACAAATCTAAATTCATATACATTCAGTGGCCACTTTATTAGGTACGGGAGTGGAATCCGGTGTAGTCTTCTGTTACTGTAGCTCATCCACTTAAAGGTTCGTGTTGCACTTGTCGCGCATTCAGATGTTCTTCTGCACACCACTGTTATATAATTTGTGGTTATTAGAGTTATTTTCACCTTCCTGTCAGTGTAAACCAGTCTGGCTATTCTCCTCTGGCCTTTATCATTATTTGCCCACAGAAGTTCCACTCACTGATTTTTTTTTCCCCCCAAGAGAAAATCTGCAGATGCTGGAAATCCAAGCAACAAACACAAAATGTTGGAGGAACTTAACAGGCCAGGCAGCATCGATGGAAAAAAGTACAGTCAATATTTTGGGCTGAAACCCTTTGGCAGGACTGGAGAAAAAAAACTGAGGAGTAGATTTAAAAAGTAGGGATACACTAAGTGATAGGTGAAATGTGGAGGGGAAGGGATGAAGTAAAGAGCTGGGAAGTTGATCGGTGAAAGAGACAGAAAGCCATGGAAAAAAGAAAAATGAGGAATGGGGCGGGGGAGAGTACCAGAGGGAGGCGATGGGACAATGGGTGGGCAAGGAGATAAGGTGAGAGAGGGAAAAGGGGATGGGGAATTGTGAAAGTGGGGAGGTGGGGGCCATTACCAGAAATTTGAGAAATTGATGTTCATGCCATCAGGTTGGAGGCTACCCAAATGGAATACAAGGTGTTGTTCCTCCAACCTGAGTGTGGCCTCATCACAATAGTGGAGGAGGCTGTGGATGGACATATCGTAATGGGAATGGGAAGTAGAATAAAAATGGGTGGCCGCTGGGAGATCCCACTTGTTCTGGCAGATGGAGCGGTCTCCCAATCCATGCAGGGTCTCACCGATGTACAGGAGGCCACACCGGGAGCACCGAACACAGTAAATGACCCCAACAAACTCACAGGTGAAGTGTTTCCTCACCTGGAAAGACTGTTTAGGGCCTTGAATGGTAGAGAGGGAGGAGGTGTAGGGGCAGGTGAAGCACTTGTTCTGCTTGCAAGGTTAAGTGCTAGGAGGGAGATCGGTGGGGAGGGACGAATGGACAAGGGAGTCACATAGGGAGCTATCCCTATGGAAAGCAGGAAATGGGGGAGGAAGAAGGAAAGATGTGCTTGGTGGTGGGATCCCGTTGGAGGTGGCAGAAGTTTTGGAGGATTATGTGCTGGACACAGAGGCTGGCGGGTGGTAGGTGAGGACAAGAGGAACCCTGTGGCTGGTAGGGTAGCAGGAGGATGGAATAAGAGCAAGCATGTGTGAAGTGGAAAAGATGCAGTTGAGGGCAGCATTGATGGTGGAGGAAGGGAAGCCCCTTTCTTAGAAAAAGGACATCTCCTTGTTTTAGAATGAAAAGCCTCATCCTGAGAGCAGATGCAGTGGAGACAGAGGAATTGAAAGAAGGGGATGGTATTTTTACAAGTAGCGGGGTGGGATGAGTTGTAGTCCAGGTAGCTGTGAGAGTGGAAAAGCTGTCTCTGGAGATAGAGACAGTGAGATTGAGAAAGGGAAGGGAGGTGGCGGAAATGGACCAGGTGAATTTGTGGGCGGGGTGGAAGTTGGAGTAAAGTGCATGAAGTCGATGAGTTCAGCATGGGTGCAGGAAGCAGCACCAATGCAGTTGTCGATGTAGCATAAGAAAAGTGTGGGATGGTCATCAGTGTAGGCTTGGAACATGGAATGTTTCACGTAGCCAACAAACTGGCAGGCATAGCTGCGACCCATGCTACCCTTTTTGTTTGAAGGAGGTGAGAGGAGCCAAAGGAGAAATTATTAGAGTGAGGACAAGTTCTGCTAGGCAGAGGAGTGTGGTGGTGGTGGGAGGGGGAGCAGGAGGGGAGACTGGTTAGGTCTTCCTGGTGGGGGATGGAGGTGTACAGAGACTGGACATCCATAGTAAAAATAAGATGATGTGGGACAGGGATCTTGAAATCCTTGAAAAGATCAAGAGCGTGTGAGGTGTCAGGGACTGATCTAGGGGGTATGAAACAGAGTCAAGGTATGCCGATATGAGTTCAGTGGGGGCAGGAACAAGCTGAAACAATGGGTCTACCTGGACAAGTGGGCTTGTGGATCTTGGTAGGAGGTAGAAATGGGAGGTGCGGGAACGCTGAGGCTGGTGGTTGGTGATGGTGTGGGAGACAATGGCCTGGTGTTCCTTGGTGGGGGCCTGTTCGAGGGGTAAGTGGGGGTGTCTGAGAGTTGGTGCTGGGCCTTAGCAAGGTAGAGGTCGGTCTGCCAGACTACTACAGTACCCTCTCCACTTACCAGCGTGTTTGATGGTAAAGTTAGGATTGGTGCAGAGGGAGTGCAGAGCTGAGTGTTCAGAAAGAGTGAGGTTGGAATAGGAGAGAGGAGTGTTAAAATCTAGACCGTTAATGTTCTGTTGGCTGTTAGCAATATTGACTTGCTGTGTTTTAATTTTTTTCTTACTACTCATTGGAATTTCACCCAATTAGGGTGTTACCTCTGGAATTCTTGCCCAGAATAATTCCTCCTTCTAAATCTACAACTGATGAGGACATGAGCATCAGATTTGCTTTAATATTGTAGATAAATCTTATGTTTGTTATTAAAATGCACAATAGCTAAATTATTTAAAAATATACAGTTGCAAGAAAAAGTCTGTGAACCCTTAGGAATCACCTGGTTTTCAGCATTAATTACTAACATGTGGTCTGATTTTCATCTAAGGCACAATAATCGACAAACACAATCTGCCTAAGCTAATAACACACAAACAATTGTATTTTTCATATCTTTATTGAACAGATTGTTTCATCATTCACAGACCAGGCTGGAAAAAGTATGTGAACAATTGTATTTAATAACTAGGAGAACCATCTTTAGCAACAATAACTTCCATCAGACATTTCCTGTAACTGCTGATCAGATTTGCACAATAGTGAGGAGAAATTTTAAACCATTCCTCCATACAAAACTGTTTCAGTTGATCAATATTTCTGGGATACTTTGCATGAACAGCCCTCTTCAGGTCATGCCACAGCATCTTAATTGGGTTAAGGTCTGGACTCTGACTTGTCCATTCCAAAACACAAATTTTCTTCTTTTTAAACCATTCTGTTATTGATTTACTCCTGAATTTTGGATCATTGTCTTGTTGCATCATCCAACTTTTATTAAGCCTCAGGTGATAGACAGCTACCCTGACCTCTTACTGTAAAATGTTTTTATACAATTTTGAATTCATTGTTCCCGCAATGACTGCAAACTGACCAGCAAAGCAGCCCCAAACCATGATGCACCTTCCACCATGCTTCACAGTTGGGATGAAGTTTTGATTTTGGTGTGCATTTCTGCCAAAAAGTTCAACTCTTATCTCATCTGTCCACAGAATATTGTCCTAGAAGCACTGTGGAATATCCAGGTGGTCTTTTGCAAACTTGAGACATGCAGCAATATTTAGTTTTTGGATAATTGTTTCCTTCCTGATGTCCTTCCATGAACACCATTCTTGTTCAGTGCTTTTCTTATAGTGGACACATGAACAGAAACCTTAGCATGTTCTGGAGTTTTCTGTAGGTATTTTGCTGTTGCCCTTGGGTTCTTGTTCACCTCTTTCAACATTGCACATTGTGTTCTTGGTGTGATCTTTGCAGGATGCCCACTCCTAGAGACAGTAGTAACAGTACTGAATGTCCTCCATTTACAGACAATTTCTCTTATTGTGGATTGATGAACTCATGTCTTTAGAAATACTTTTGTAGCCTTTTCCAGCTTCAAGCATCTCTACAATTCTTCTAAGGTACTCTGAAAGTTTTGATCAAGGCATGGTTCACATAAACAGAACTTTCTTGAGAAGAGCAGTCTGTCAGTCACCTGACTTTGTGTCTTTTTTATAGGGCAAGGCACCTCTACAACCCACAGCTCTAATCTCATCTCATCGGAACACCTGACTCCAAATAGATTTTGTAGAAAGCATTATTCCAAATGTGCACACACTTTTTTTTTGAACTTAGACTGTTTGGTTAAATGGTGTATTCAGTTTTGACGAGAAATAGTACATTATTAGTTCAGGCAGACTGTGTTTGTCTACTAATGTGACTTAGATGAAGATCAGACCACGTTATGAGTAATTAATGCAGAAAACCAGGTAATTGCAAAGCATTCACAAACTTTTTCTTGTAACTAAGTTATAAAACACAAGTCTAAATCCAAAATTTAGATGTTATCACCTGATATCAATCTGCAGTAGTATAAAATGGAGGCTTTCAGACATTGTGGTTTACAATTCATATGAATATATTTTTCTCCAGTTACTGTTCACAAATAATTGCTTTGTGATTGTTACCAGCAGGAATGAACAAGAAGCTGACATCAATGCATGACATTACTTCAAGATTACAGCCGAGAAACACTCTAATGCTTCAGGTCTTCACATGTGGCCTTCCCGAAGAGTGACAGCAGACTTTGTCAGATGCCATAACAATCTGAGTCAGAAAGCTGGATTTGGTAATTTGGGGCATAATGAAAGGTCACGTTGTGTCTATCTGGAGTGATATTCATTTGACAGGTACAAGCTACAAAGAAGTTGCATCGTGGATGGTCACAACATTAATCATTTGTTACTGTGATATAGAGAAATAAAATATGTTAGTAAAGTAACATGTTATTGGTGTTTTACTAAATCTCTATTTAACTTAGATATACTGATTATGCAATGGGATAATGTATACAAAGTGCAGATTTGGATAAAAATACAGTAAATCTCAGCAATAATCTACCAATTCAATATATTGATCCTGATAATCATGCCTTAAGAGGAATGTGGAACTACTAACTTTATTAAAGCAGAATGTTTATGCATATTAGTGGTCATTTAAAATTAGCTGAGAAATTTAGGGCCACGAAAACATTATTTGAGTGAGTTTCATTGGTTACTTTGAAATTCCTGATGGTAGGGGTGTTAGAGCTTACCAATTAAAGCAGAGATAAATAATTGAATTAAAATAAACTTATGCTGTACAGACTTTCTTCCACCTTGTCGATTTTGTTTAATTTATTTGGCTCTGGGTTTTCCATAACTTAAGTTATAAAATGGAAAAGTAACAGATATCTGTAAAATACTACTTTCAAAACATGTATTAATTTCTGTTGTTTGTGAATCATTTTTTTCTCTGTAAGTAAACTGGAATTGTACTGGGGATATAGACCATTATTAAAAAGCAAATTAACTGGGTATAAAGAGAAAAAAAACTGATCAGCTTTGCAACTAGATAGTTGAACATATCAAGAACTTTTGAATGCTTCTGAATACATAAATGTAGCTCAATTTCCTTGAGTGACTCGACTGCAGATGCTGGACTCGAGAGCAACAGCAATCTGCTAGAGGAACTGAATGGATTGAGCAGCAACTGTAGGGTGAAAGGAATGATGCTGGATTTCCACCCAAAACATCGACAATTCCTTTCCTCCCACAGATGTAGTTTGACCCACTGAATTCCTCCAGAAGATTATTTATTGCTTAAAACTTTAATTGCTTTAAGTAAATATAAACTAAAAATTGTAAATTATCCCTTGTCCCTCAGAGCCATTCTTCTTCAGTGAAATGAATATATTCACTATTCCTATATCAGAATTCATGTGGCGCACACACACAGCTATCAGATTTGTCAGCTTTTATAGAAGGCAATTGCAGTAAGCATGCGCTCTGTAAACAGTCCACTTTCTTCATGGCTAGCAAGTTCACTTCAGAAGAGAGAACTGAATCTGGCAGCACATTGCCGTATAGCATAGAAACAGGCCCTTCAGCCCAACTCATCCATGCTGACTGTGTTGCTCAGAGCTCCCCATTTGGCCCATAGCCCTCTAAGCCGATCCTATCCATTTACTCATCTATATGGTTTTTTAAAAAAGTGTTTCTGACAGACCCACCTCAATCACTAATTTTGGCTGCTCATTCCTTCACATGAAAAAGCTGCCCCTCCCTTTTCATAGTCATACTTTATTGATCCTGAGGGAAATTGATTTTCGCTACAGTTGCACCATAAATAATTATATAGTATTATGTAAATTATGCCAGGAAATAAGTCCACCTCTGATCTTAAACCCATGTCCTCTCTTTTTAGTAAACCCTCCCTTGGAAAAAAGACCATGTTGTTGAGTTTGCCAATGTTTTGCCTAATGCATATGTAGGAGAAGAAAATTAAAATGTTAGTGGAAATTTCAATTACTCTAGTAAATGGCTGAATGAATAGCAGAAGCAAAACTAGTTACTGTCAGTGTAGGTAGGGCAGGATTTTGCCCCATGTGATATTTATGAAACATTTAGAGGGTATTCAAAGGAAATTAAGTGGGCAGTGCGAAAATGGCAGGGAAACGGTCAAGTTTGAAGCAGTCAGTATTAAAGGGATAGTAAGAAAAAAAGTAAACATGAAAATTACCTATCAATTGAAAAGTTGGCTGGAATAAAACATTCTGGGTATCTTCTTACTCACCGTCCATAGATTCCTGGATTGGGATGTTGGTATAGTACTTAGCTTCTCTGGGAATAAGCATTACAATGAGGACATCAAGGGTAAACAATGCAGAATGTTGCTACTGTCTTGTACAAAAGTTGCAGATGTATAGTCAGAATGATTAAAAACAGTCTTCTTTCCCATCAGTGTAGTCCAAGTCTTTAAAAGGCTATTGGGCTATACTTGCGAGTAGGGCCTGTTGGCTGCATTTGCTGCTTAGATGAGAAGCTGTGTCTTCCAGAAGCCCTTGACAGAATGTAAACTCAGGTAGATTCCACAATGATTCTGAAAGCCCCCGACATTCAAAGGCATTTATAAACCATTGAAATGTTCTATGATCTAGTATCTACTCCCACATATTACATCTTTACATGATTACATTTTCCTCTCCCCAGCAAAGAAAATGGCTTGGATGTTCCTGGGGTTGGGGAGGGGGTAGTTCTGGTAGATCCCATAAGACAGTTTAAAGACTGCCACATGAATTTTGAATTCACTGTCTAGTCTCCAACTAGCAGTTTCCCATTTCTGGAGTCCTTATACTTTTTGTGTCTTACTTTTCTTTTTAAATTTTATTTCATTTCAAGTCAAGTCAATTTTTATTGTCATTTCGACCAAACTGCTGGTACAGTAAGTACACAGTAAAAACAAGACAACTGTTTTTCAGGACCATGGTGCTCCATGAACAATACAAAAACTACACTGAACTATGTAAAAAAAAACTGTAGTTTTGTGGGTTTTTTTTACGTAGTTCAGTGTAGTTTTTGTATTATTCATGTAGCACCATGGTCCTGAAAAACGTTGTCTCGTTTTTACTGTGTACTGTACCAGCAGTTATGGTTGAAATGACAATAAAAAGTGACTTGACTTGAAATGAAATAAAATTTAAAAAGGAAAGTAAGACACAAAAACTATAAGAACTCCAGAAATGGGGAATTGCTGGTTGGAGACTAGACAGTAAATTCAAAATTCATGTGGCAGTCTTTAAATTGTCGTATGGGATCTACCAGAACTACCCCCTCCCCAACCCCAGGAGCATCCAAGCCATTTTCTTTGCTGGGGAGAGGAAAATGTAATCATGGTGATTAAGTATGCGGGAGTAAATACTAGAAAATAAAAAACAGAGCAGACCCCCACCTTCTAACTCGGACACATCATCTTTTTTTCCTCTCCAGTCCTGATAAAGGGTCTTGGCCCGAAATGTCGAATGTACTCTTTTCCAAAGATACTGCCTGGCTTACTGAGTTTCTCCAGCATTTTCTGTGTTAGGAGTAGACAGCTGATACTTTAAAAATCTCAATATCATTTTGCTGCATTAATGTTGTTTCTGTAGATTCCCTTAATAATAGTTTTAAAAATCTATTGATCTATCTGATACATTCTCAGTGAAGTATCTTCACAACCCTCTTGTACAATTAATTCCAAAGATTCACCACCTTATGAAGAAATTTCTTCTTCATTCCTGAGTGGTCAACACTTTACAGACTATGAGCCCTGGTTCAAAATACCTAGCCAAAAGAAATAATGTGTCAGCCACCCTAGGAATTCTGTGACCACCTTTTATTCTTCTAAAGTTAGTAAAGGCCTTAGAAACATAGAAACATAAAAAATAGGTGCAGGAGTAGGCCTCGGCCCTTCGAGCCTTCACCGCCATTCAGTACGATCATGGCTGATCATCCAACTCAGAACCCTGTACCTGCCTTCTCTCCATACCCCCGATCCCTTTAGCCACAAGGGCCATATCTAACTCCCTCTTAAATGTTGTTTATGTAATGTCTCCTCATGTGAAAAAAACCTGCTATTCTAATAATCTAACAAAATTTTGCTGTACTCTCTCAACTGCAGATATACTTCCTTGGGAAGAGAGCCCAGATCTATACACCATAGACACAGTCTGACAAAGGCTCTGTGTAATTGGAAAAAGACACTACTCCAATCCTCTTGCAATCAGAACCAGTGTACCATTTGTTTTCCTACCACTTGATGCCAGTGATTTGTGAACAAGGACCTCATTCTTCCAAACCAACATCTTTCAACCTCTAAAGTCTTACCTATTTTTCTGCCTCATGTTTTACCCTGTGTTTCACATGTCCTTGTCTATTAACTTAACCACTCTCCCTGAAGTCTCTCTGCATTATCACCACACTGCCACCTGGCTTTGTATCAATCTACATGGATACCTGTTTCATTTATCAAGATTGGCACAACTTGGGCACCGATCTCTGTGGGACCCTGATGGTCACAGCCTTCCAACTTTAAAATAACTATTGTTTACCATTTGTGAATCAGTTTTTCTGGCAGTATATCATCTCTAATACCATCTTTTATGTGGCACCTTCTTATCAGTCATCTCTGCTTTTGATGTGCAATTCAGAGAAGTTTCTAAGGAAGGGGTTCCCAACCATTAAGCAAGGGGTCTGTGGACCCCAGGTTGGGAACCCTTGTTCTAAGGAAACATTGAAGTACGTACACTTCAGAATACACCCCAAAATCTTAGAGGCATTATTAGTATTCTGAAATAATGTGGGTTCCTTCATGAATCGTAAGAAATTTTAGTTGTATGTATTTATTCTGTTGTATACTTAATATTGACTGTAAAACCGTAATATGTGCTTTACAAAACGCCATTAACATATCATTATCATACATTTAGTCAGGAATCAGAATTTCAAACCCAACATCTTTGACAAAACCAGTAGGTTTCACACTACTACTTATAGTAATTAGCTATACTGGCATCTGACGCTGGCGACCTGGTCTTTCTTTTTTGGCTTTAAAGTTGTTCCAGTAGGCAGGATCTTCTGGTGCCATAGTAATAGCTGATGAGATTAGATCCTCATAAGTCAGAAGTATGAATTTGGATAGTTCCTGATTATCCTCTTGTACCTAAAGAAGCAAGAGTATTAACATTAAAGGTATGCATAGAAATATGATAAACTTCTAATATTAGTTGATAAGTTGTATAGTATAAGATTTCCCCACTTGTTTACAAAGGGAATCATTTGTTCTGAATTGTTCAGCTGCACACGCATTAAGAGACCCCGTATGGAATGCACCAGCTGGGATGACACAGAATCAATGAGCAAAAAAATGCAGAGGAGGTGAGTTGTATTACCAGCCATCATCTTCCTTACAAAATACAAGTTACATTTAACAGAGCCCCACAATATGTATTGCACATGGATTCGTATTTTAAGCTCCTGGTGAAGGAACTCCCATTTATTAGATGATCCACACCCATCAATTAACTATTGGAGCAACACACACAAAACGCTGGTGAACACAGCAGGCCAGTCAGCATCTATAGGAAGAAGTACAGTCGACGTTTCGGGTCGAGACCCTTCGTCAGGACTGCTATGGGATGCCACTTTTGGTAGAGACAATCCTTTCCTCACTTTCACAGTGATGATAACTAGAAAAAATTAAAAGAGCTATAACTAACCAGGAAATTCAAAGTTTTATAATCACACAGCAGGTATGAGGGAATTTGAGGATAAAAAGGTCTTATTCATTAATTTCTGCTTTGTCTCATTTTCTAATTATCTGCCAACTCATTGCCTCATAGCACACTGCTTCACTTGACTGCAAAATTATCAGTGGAGATATTCCTCACAATTCTCATCAGGATCACTTCCGAGAGAGACCATTAAAATTTACAAAAATGTAAACTATTTTTAGATTTTTTTTCTTTTTTTTTGGCATTTGGTTTCCACTTATAACAACAGCTCTTACCAGTACTTTCTCACAATGACTCTAGAAAAGCAAAGGTCATGTAGGACTCTCAAAATATAATGAAAATTTAGAATTCGCAACTACTGATTTCAGACAGCTAAGTTTTGTGAGATGTGCTTATATCCCATTCCACCCCCATTTGGTAATGTAGCATTTATAAAAGTTAAACAGAATCAGCAGCAGAATATATATTGTTGCCTTTTCAATTGCCAACAAGACTAATTCACTGTACAGAAAATCCTATAGAGAAACCGAGGTGTAGTGCTCATTGTTTGTTACCTCTGATGCTTCTGGTACATAAAATTACATACATTTGTTAAATTACTTACTACTTGTAAATGTGTTAATATTAGGCAACAGACACAATGGCCAAACAGCCTGCTGCATTATTATTACCTGTGCAGGGCATTTGCCAGAGGTGTCTTCTTTGCCAAGTGCAACAGCAACATGATGACGATCATCCAGCAAAGTTTCCTAGTTAAAAAAAAATACAGATCACGCTGTTTTACGTAAGTGAAAAAAAGACATTAAAGTTAAAAGATTAATGTTGCTATTTTTCTGGACAAAAGGCATCTATCTCCTTGTAAGAACATACAAGGTAGCCATTATAAGATCACATTACAATTTTTCATGTAACTACTCAAGCCTACAAATTGGACTATCTGTGCCTGCTTTTATATGCAGATTGCAAGTTTTCACATGGTGACTATCAATGTATGTGACACTGATCTCTGCCTAACCAGAAGAAAACAAAACGAAAATGTGCAACATTTGGTCTTTAGTTTTAAGTTAACTGTAGCAAAGAATGGACTGTGCAGCATCAGCATTGAGAGAGGAATTAAAGAGACCCAAACAGGATACTGAAACACAGCTGTCTACACCCTGCTGTCTTCAATTGTAATGTTCTGCGAACTTATTTATTTTATAACACAACATTATTGGGTCTTAAAGAACTTACTGTGACTATGCCTAGTAGTCTCCACATTGTCATTAGCACAGGGCTCCGTGTGTCAATGATTTCAGAGATGTGGGTAAAGCAGTGCTTTTTACACTGCTGTTCTTTGACCACTGACAATTCCTTCAGGCTGACAATTGCTTTTCATGATTTGGAATGGCAAAGATGATGCTGAGGTGATCTGAGCCAGTTCACATTTTAATACAATGACCAAGGTGAAAATTACCCCAATATATTTTTAAAACTTTTCCTAAATTTTTCATTTTAAAAAACCTTTTGGAGGGATCCTGATTGGGCACTCATGCCGAATCGGTTCCACTCAATGCCCTTCAAACCCACATCGTCTCCACCAGCTTCCCCTCGAACAGCACCCAACTCAAACCAATTGCAGAAAGAGCTTTGAGGTGCCACAGAATGTTACTGTAATGGGGATGAGGGTGTAGTAAGCAACAGAATAGACGGAACAGAAAATTGTGATGTATAGGCTACTTTTATTTTGGCATTCTGTGCTCAGTGCTTTAGTTGTTTAAAATCTATAGTAACAAGAGATGAAAGAACTGTGTGCAACATACTCAAGCTTGCCTGAAGTACAAAGATAAATTGAGGACACAGTCTGGGGGCAAGTGGGGTTGGAATTCAGACAGGTTGTAAGGGAGGGGGAAATGATGATAGATGGAGACTAATGTAAGAAACACAAGGGTAACCCCCACTTTGGTTATTCTGGTGTTTACAGAGAATCCTCATACGTGAAGCACAAAGGTGGTATGCAGATGTAATTGGCTGAAATGGAATGCTGGCATTTAATTCAATTGCTTGCGATTTGAACATATCCATCCCTAGAAGTGGTGCAGTAGAGGTCACTTAGATGAATCCTTAGACGAAGGGAATATCTATGAAGAAATACTGAAGAAAAATGAGGTGACCTCAATGAAATACAGTGGATTCTGGTTAATTGGGCAATTGATTAATCAAGGCAGCCACTTATTTGGGACAAACCGTAAAGACCAAAAACTAAGCGAGAAAATAGCCGGGACTCCCTTTGTTTATTTAGGATACTATGCCCTTTAATTCGGACAGGAGACTTGTGCTTGTATGGCCGTTAGACCCTACACTCTGCTTAGAGTGAACAGTTTTTAAAATAGCATCAGTGAGATAGTTGGTGAGAAACAAACAGCAGGACAATTCAGAACTGTTTTTCTCACTGCAGTTTCAAGCATTCAGGCTTGGAGATGCCAGAAACAGCTAGGAGCAAAAGTGAAACGATTTCACTACTTCAACAAATTAGGAATGGCAAAGAATTTGAAAGTATCAACAATCATCTTTAATGTTACAATGAAAATGAAGATTTGGAGGATACAATCAAAAGGATTATATGAAGACAGTCTATTATCTGCACTAAGGCAAAGAGACAATTTCGAACAAGGTTGGAGATGACATCAGATACACAGCAACTCTGGCAGGGTTTGCAAGACGTTACCTCCGACAAAGCAAAACCCAATAGCATGAATGGCAGCGATGCTTCGCTGCCAGGTGAACTCAACGCCTTCTATTCACACTTTGAAAGGGAGAACACAACTACAGCTGTGAAGATCCCTGCTGCACCTGATAACCCTGTGATCTCTGTCTCAGAGGCCAATGTTAGGCTGTCTTTAAAGAGAGTGAACCCTCGCAAGGTGGAAGGTCCCGATGGAGTACCTGGTAAGGCTCTGAAAACCTGTGCCAGTCAACTAGCGGGAATATTCAAGGAGATTTTCAACCTCTCACTGCTACAGGCAGAAGTTCCCACTTGCTTCAGAAAGGCCACAATTATACCAGTGTCTACGAGGAATAATGTGAGCTGCCTTAATGACTATCTCCTGGTAACACTCACATCTACAGTGATGAAATGCTTTGAGAGGTTGGTCATAACTAGACTGAACTCCTGCCTCAGCAAGGGCCTGGACCCACTGAAATTTGCCTATCGCCACAATAGGTCAACGGCAGGTGCAATCTCAATGGCTCTCCACATGGCTTTAAACCACCTGGACAACACAAACATCTATGTCAGGATGCTGTTCATTGACTATAGCTCAGCATTTAATACCATCATTCCCACAATCCTGATTGGGATGTTGCAGAACCTGGGCCTCTGTACCTCCATCTGTAATTGGATCCTCGGCTTCCTAACCGGAAGACCATAATCCGTGTGGATTGGTGATAACATCTCCTCCTCACTGACAATCAACACTGGCGCACCTCAGGGGTGTGTGTTTAGCCCACTGCTCTACTCTCTATATACACATGACTCTGTGGCTCGGCATAGCTCAAATACCATCTATAAATTTGCTGACGATACAACCATTGTTGGTAGAATCTCAGGTGGTGACGAGAGGGCGTACAGCAGTGAGATATGCCAGCTAGTGGAGTGGTGTCGCAGCAACAACCTGGCACTCAACGTCAGTAGGATGAAAGAGCCGATTGTGGACTTGAAGGGCAAGACAAAGGAACACATACCAATGCTCATACAGGGATCAGAAGCGGAGAGATTGAGCAGTTTCAAGTTCCTGGGTGTCAAAATCTCAGAGGATCTAACCAGGTCCCAACATATCGACATAGTCATAAAGAAGGCAAGACAGCGGGTATACTTCTTTAGGAGTTTGAAGAGATTTGGCATGACAACAAATACATTCAAAAACTTCTATAGATGGACTGTGGACAGCCTTCTGACAGGCTGCATCACTGTCTGGTATAGAGGGGCTACTGCGCAGGACCGAAAGAAGCTGCAGAGGGTTGTAAATCTAGTCAGCTCCAGCTTCGGTACTAGACTACAAAGTACCAGGATATCTTCAGGGAGTAGTGTCCCAGAGAGGTAACGTCCATTATTAAGGACCTCCAGCAACCAGGGCATTCCCTTTTCTCACTGTTACCATCAGGTAGGAGGTACTGAAGCCTGAAGGCACACACTCAGCGATTCAGGAACAGCTTCTTCCCTTCTGCCATTCAGTTCCTAAATGGACATTGAACCCTTGGACACTACCTCACTTTTTTTTTAATATAATCTATTCAATACACATATACTGTAATTGATTTATTTATACTTTTATTTATTATTTTTCTCTTCTATATTATGTATTGCATTGAACTGCTACTGCTAAGTTAACAAATTTCACATTACATGCCAGTGATAATAAACCCAATTCTGATAGGTGTCTGCGTTTATTTTGTTCATTTACAGTCAAAAGAACAGCAGTGTACAATGGATGGATTCTTCTGTTAGTAGTTATTAAGAACAAATGCAGGTTTATAGTATTCTGTATTTCATTTACATATAGAATTTGTAACTCAAAGGGTATATTGTCTTTATTATACCTTTTTAACTATTTTCATGAAACTACAGTTAATTGCTGCTTAATTGGGCCAAAATGTATAGTCCTGACGATTCCCAATTAACCAGAATCCACTGTACACAGGACATATGGAAACTTTACAGATTAGATTCTGTGAGGATGCTTTACCTGGTGAAGATGTCGCCCTGACTTGAAGCAGATGAAGAGGGATCTCTTTCATTACAAGGCTGTTAATGTTTTATATTACTTATGACAGAAGATCTTAACCATATAACCATTACAGCACGGAAACAGGCCATCTTGGCCCTTCTAGTCCGTGCCGAACTCTTACTCTCATCTAGTCCCACCGACCTGCACTCAGCCCATAACCCTCCATTCCATTCCTGTCCATATAGCTGTCCAATTTAACTTTAAACAACAACATCGAACCTGCCTCAACCACTTCTGCTGGAAGCTTGTTCCACACAGCTACCACTCTCTGAGTAAAGAAGTTCCCCCTCATGTTACCCCTAAACTTTTGCCCTTTAACTCTCAACTCACGTCCTCTTGTTTGAAGCTCCCTCACTCTCAATGGAAAAAGCCTATCCACGTCAACTCTACCTATCCCCCTCATAGTTTTAAATACCTCTATCAAGTCCCCCCTCAACCTTCTATGTTCCAAAGAATAAAGACCCAACTTGTTCAACCTTTCTCTGTAACTTAGGTGATGAAACCCAGGTAACATTCTAGTAAATCTTCTCTGTACTCTAATTTGTTGACATCTTTCCTATAACTCGGTGACCAAAACTGTACACAATACTCCAAATTTGGCCTCACCAATGCCTTGTACAATTTTAACATTACGTCCCAACTCCTATACTCAATGCTCTGATTTATAAAGGCCAGCATACCAAAAGCTTTCTTCATCACTCTATCCACATGAAATTCCACCTTCAGGGAACTATGCACCATTATTCCTAGAGCCCTCTGTTCTACTGCATACTTCAATGCCCTAGCATTTACCATGCATGTCCTATTTTGACTAGTCCTACCAAAATATAGCACCTCATATTTATCAGCATTGAACTCCATCTGCCATCTTTCAGCCCACTCTTCTAACTGGCCTAAATCTCTCTGCAAGCTTTGAAAACCTACTTCATTATCCACAACTCCACCTATCTTAGTATCATCTGCATACTTACTCATCCAATTTACCACCACATCATCCAGATCTGTCTCTTTTCACTCTCTTCCTTCTCTGCCTGTTTTTGTCATTCTGGAGACGTGCAGCCCTTTCATCCTTCGTCTCTTCATCTCTTCTACCATTTGTTCTTTCTCTCTGATCCTGAAGTTGTGCAGCCCTGGCCTGATTGGATTCTTGTTCTCTCCTCCATCTGTGCCTATTGTTGTCATTTTGGAGACGTGCATGCCTGTCCTCCTCTGTCTCGTCTTCTCTCATCTTTTTTGTCTTGACTCTTTGATCCTGGAGACATGCGGCCCTGGCCTCATCCGATTGTTGTTCTCTCCCACTCCTTGCCGCTTCCCGACGACGTTTGCTGTCATCTCTTGACCATAATGTCCCCCTTCTCTTTCCACACGGCATAATTAGGCTATCCATATATTTTTACCCTAATGCTTGATAGAATGTAGGAAGTAGTTACATCAAAGCATCCAAGCCGCTGAGTCTGGCCGTGCGCATGCGTCGTGGTGTGGTGTCACAGTTTCCATGGAAGGTTGAAGCGGCTCTGTGAGCATCGTGAGGTGCCGCTGACACTGGCTGAGCGCATGCGTCAGGCTGTGGCGTCCCGATTTCCATGATGGCCGATTGGGTCTCGGGTGAAAGGCAGCCTGTTGATTTTTGGCGAATGAGCAATTGTATACAAATATATAACCCTAAACTTTGCCTGCATTCTGTAAGTTAGCACATTTTAATTCGATTTAGCCGAAAAAAGTGCTGCTCTAATGCACCGTTTGCGCTAATTGGAGGTCACAAACAGACAGAGCATGAGAGTTTTAGTAGTATATAGATGACCACAAATGGTACTTGCTATGTATCAGACTATAATTAAACACTTAAGGTCTTGCCGCACGTAGGCATGCACTGCTTCATTTACCAAGGAGAAATCAATGGAACAATTTTCAGCACTGATCTTACAAAAGGACAGGTCATTGATGAAACAGCTGAAGATGGTTGTGTGTGTGTTTTTTTAAATAGTGATATGCTTGAGGTCTGTCTTAAATCAATCAACAGCTTTTCCTCCTTGATGCCTACTGACTCCAGTTTTTTCTGGAGACCTTCAGGCCTGCCTCATTGGCAAAGACAGTCATTCTCGTCCTATCTCTGGAATTCAGCACTATCACTTCCTGAATATTTCATCAATATCAATTGCCATAGTTCTCATTTCAAACACTGATCATCTCTCAGTCCAGTTCAACCTGGTATGGCAATGTGCTGCCCTTGACCAATTGAACCTGCTGAGAGTGGTAAAGTCAGCTCAGTCACGAATGATCTTTCCAAACTAGTCTATTTTCTATCCTCCACTCTCTTTACTACATTATTGACAGCTCTGCATTTCAGAAATCCATGTTATTTAAGCCTCCCCTTCCTGTCATCCTCAAAAGCTTTCTAAACAACTAACAGCTCCTTTATACTTCTACTCACTTTTTTGGACTTCTGTGATGAATCAATTTCTGTTTTAAAAGCATTGTTGTTAATACACTAAATATTAAAAATATCCTAAGTTTTGCATGTTGAAGTATTAAGGATCAAAGAATGCAACAAAAATCTATATTTCTCTAATCTTTAAAAACTGATGACATTTTCAGCTTTTTCCCTTAATAGGTGCCCTTGACTAGTATGTCAACATTGGCTTACATAACTCACAGCTGACTTATCAGTCTTACAATTTTTTAAAATCTAATTTTTTTTAAAACTATTGTTGCTATGCAATCAATGACCATGCTACTGAAAAATAATGCAATAAATGGTGGTTAAACATTTCCTTCTACAAGTTAATTGGATCAGAAAAAGCTGCAGAAAGTCACAAACTTAGCTAGTTCCATCATGGGCACTTGCTTCCCCAGCATGGAGGACATCTTCTGAAGGTCATACCTCATAAAGGTGGCATTCATCATTAAGGACCCTCTACCACCCCATCACCCAAGACATATCCTCTTCTAATTGCTATCATCAAGGTGGTGGTATAGGAGCCTGAAGACACACACTCAACATTTTAGGAACAGCTCCTTCCCCTCCGCCATCAGATTTCTGAATGGAAAGTAAACCCATGTGCACGACCTCATTTTTTTTGCTCTTATTGCATTAATGTATGGACATTTCTTGTTGCAATACATTAAAAAAACTAAATTGCAATGTACTGCTGCCACAAAACAAATTTCACAGCATATGCTAGTGATATTAAACCTGATTCTGAGAGTTTTTGCACTTGAAAACAATGATAAATTACTCATCCATGTTATACCCAATTTCAGTCCTAAACACATCTCCCATGACAGCTTCCTTAACTCTTTATTTTCTCAAACTTCAGAAACACTATCATTCCATTGTTTTTCACTACCGTATCTCTATGGTCTCCTCCAGCCACAGAAAATACCTCAAAATTCTTCATTCCCAATCATGGCTTCTTTTCTTTTCCTCCCTCTGTTCAGCTCAGCAATACTGTTCATATGCATTCAGCTACCATGACAAAATACTCTTGTCTTTTTCTCTCCTCTTTAGACCCACATCTCTAACCACTCCTTTCTTAATCTAGCTAGTATTTTTTTCTTTATGTATGTCTTTGACATGTACTTGGACTGTTTCTTGTGTTGAAAGTATTATGTGCAATCTGTTTTGCCGTAGCCAATACTTAAATATCAAAAGAAAATCAAGCAGTTATGTATTTTGCACTGGAGGGCTGAGACAAATAGGTTTCAAGGGGATTTATTTAGTTTCCTTAGGAATTATGAATTTTAGTAAATCCTTACATTCAGTGGAGGGGAAGGGTTCAATATTTAAAATAACAAACTGCATATCAAAAAATACTAATCATCAACTAGCCACCAACTTCCGACTTCAGCTAATGCCTGTTCCATGTGCTTCCATGCAACAAACTGTTGCTATGACAATTCTATTCCTTGTTTTGAGCTAACCATTCCCTGACACTTGCATGGATTGAGTATACTTAGTCAAATTATTCGTGTTGAGATTCAACTCAAATTATATGGTTGGATCGAACAACCATAACAATTGTTGATGTGCAGGGCAATGATTTCGGAAAGTTACCTCTTTGCCCCATACACAAAAGACATAGGACCAGAATTAGGCTACTTGGCCCATCGAATCTGCTCCAGCATTCCATCATGGCTGATTTATTATCCCTCTCAACCCTGTTCTCCTGCCTTCTCCCTGTAACCTTTGATACCCTGACTAATCAAGAACTTATCAACCTCCACTTTAAATATACCCAATGACTTCCCTTCACAGACATCTCTGGAAATGAATTCTAAAAATTCACTACCCTCTGGGTCATCTCCTCATCTCTTTTCGAAATGGATGTCCTTCTATTCTGAGTTTGTCCTCTCTGGTTCTAGTTTCCTCCACTATAGGAAACATCCTCTCCACATCCACTCTACTTTGGCCTTTCAATATTCAATAGGTTTCAAAGAGATACGTCCCCACATTCTTCTAAACTCCAGCGACGACAGGCTCAAAGCTATCAAATGCTCTTCAAATGCCTGCAGCAGTCTGCACTGAGTGCATTCAACACAACACCTTCTGTCCTGTATTCATCACCCCTACATTTTGTCCCCATGCTACACTTCAATTCAACCCACTGTTATTTTGCCCTCTCATCTGCCTGTCCTTCCTCATAGCCTCACTACACACATTAACTTGTCTACCAATTACCCCATCCTCAGCTCGATCACTCTGGTTCCCAATCGCTCTGTCAAATTAGTTTAACCCCCCCCCCCCCGCCCAACAGCTCTAGCAAACTTGTCTCAAGAATATTGGCCCCCTTTAGGTTCAAGTGTAACCCATCCTTTTCGTACAGGGCATACTTTCCTCAAAAGACATCTCTTCAGGATCCCTTCCTTTTTCTTGCCTATGTTGGTCGCACCTATGTGTACCACAACTACCGGCTGTTCACCCTCCCCCTTTAGAATGCTGTGGACCTGATTTGGAACATCCCTGACCCTGGCACCTGGGAGGCAACATTATTTCAGGGTACCTCTTTCATGCCCGTAGATGCTCGTCCAACTATGGAATCTCCTATCACTACTGCCTCTTCTCCCTCCTTCCCTTCTGAGCCACAGAGCCAAATTCAATGCCAGAGACCCGGTCGCTGCGGCTTTCCCCTCAACAGTATCCAAAGCAGTAAACTTATTATTGAAGGGAAGGGCCACGGGGTACAATGGCTGCCTATTCCTTTCCCCTCTCCTGACAGCACCCAGGTACCTGTCTCCTGCAGCTTAGGGCTAACAATCTGCCTGTAGCTTCCATCTATCTGCTTGCAATGATTGCAGTTCACCAAAAAGTTCCAAAAGGGTCCGAGCTCTTATTAAACTTCCCAATGCCTTCACGTAACAAGTGACTACTAGTGGATATCTGGATATTCAGCTGTTTTGTCCATGTGGACCATGACTTTATCAAGGTAGGTGGTTTCTTGTCCTGCCAGAACCCACAATGAGCAGTGATGGAAAAACAAATGGACAGATTAGTCTTGCATTTAGAAGGAAATATATTGGGCAATTTTCCATATTGCTGGGCAAATGTGAAAAATTGTAGCTACACTGGGACAACTGCAAACACACTGCTCTTTTTGTGTAGGTGGTTCCAAACTTTCACAGCGTAAGCACCAGACACCAGTGGATTGACTCTTGATTGAGAGCCCCCAAACACAAAAATTCTTAAGGGAAGGATTATGGAGATCACTGTTGAAGCACAAATAGGATTCGTAGCATTACATATTGGGATTATGAAAGTTAAGTATGGAGGAGTTACTGAATTTTTACTAGTTATTGATTAGTCTGCAAACTATACACACCATCTAAAGGAGAATTATAATTCTGAAACCCGCACTTTTTCTAGAGATATAAACCTACTTAAAATTAACTTAATTGTGGTTTTGTGAGAATCATTTCAAAATATTGGCAGAGTAAATTGTATTTGTTCAATTTTATGGCAAATCAATAATAGTGAACAGGTAATTTCTTAACACTGGAAGAATCATTTTAAGATCAGAATTTTTTTAATCATGTGTTTAAAATGTGGAATACACTGACCATTTGCTTTTAAGACAGATTTTATAACAGTTTATAAAATCTAACTTATTACATTAATAGAATCAAATGACATGCAGGTAAAGGATTAAGTTTTTGAATTAGTTATCTTCAGCTGAACTGGTGGCACTTATAGTATATTGGTATATGACAGACTTAATTGTCCCCCCACCCCCATCCTAAAAATCTTAGGATTCTGCTTATTAACTTTGTTACTAAAAGAATGACAAATCTTCTAAATTGTTATCAATACAGTGACATAAATGAGTGCTGCCGGAAATATACTCCTAGCTTCAGCAGATTCAATTTCATAAATTAGAGCTAGCAATATTTAGATATAGCAATAAAATCAATTAATTCCATACTATTGAAGTGCTATATTTAGTTACAACAGGCAAGTGCCTTTCAAAAGTATTAACACAGAATGACAAGGAAATTTCAGGCTTTCTTGCATTAGTTTATGCTCATTAGTGATTGTTGAACAATGTTGCCTCCCAGTAAATCACAAACTCAGTTTCAAAATTCACATGTTTTCAGATCCCTCCATGGCTTTGTTCCTTTCTCTAAACTCTTCTATCCTCATAATCCTGAATGACACCTAAATTCCTTCAACTCCAGATCACCCCCAAATTTAATTGCTCCACCAATACCTCCAAGTGCCAAGATTGGGAGTTAAGAAGTTTCCTCCCCAAATCTCTCCCAGCTGGTTTTCTTTTGTCCTTTGAAGTATTCCCCAAGAACTTCCCTCTGAAGCTACCTTTTGGTTCATCTGCAATAATTTATTTCTGTTGAACTTGAATGTTATATAAATATTTCTGTGCACTGTCTTGAGGCACTTCACAAAAGTAAAGTGCTTCTACAAATAACAAGCTGTTTTTATTTCTGTTACTGATCAACAAGCTTAGAATCTGCTTCACATTTACATTTGATGGATCTATTTGAAAGCTTGTGTATTTTTTAAAACTGCTTCTCAGGGAACTACAGCAGCTAATATTAACTGACATTTAACATTTAATTCAATGCTTCTTTGGAAATTCTTTTTAAAAAAGCATCATATTTGCAGTGGTGTTCATGGTGAACAATAGTAATGACTAGTCTTTGAAAATAGTGCAATAGCATTTTCAATAGCTTGAAAAGTCATGGACATGTCTTTGAAATACTCAAGTTAATAAATAAAGCTTACACTTACAAAAAAATGAAAACACCATATAGGACACAAAGATCCAAAGAAATTATTTTATTTGTAGTGAACATTCTAAATGTGATTTTAAATGATCTGATTTTCTTATAATTATATCAAATAAATTAATGACAATTTCTCAACCTAATATGAATTTCATAGCCAGAAAAAGGAAAATTTCCACAGATGCAAAGTAAAACTTCTTGGTGAGTATTTGATGCCTTGTACATTTGCTTCATGGAAATATCACTAAATTTGGCTCCTAAAGTGTTCTACATCAGTGTAGTGAATTTACTTTAAAAGAACTACTGTTCAAATGGATTAGTCATTTTGGGATGGCTGCTATTGAAATTTTTACTTTGCTTTATTTTCCTTGTACATTTAAGGCATTTTTGTTTGGCTGTAAATTTTCCTTGTGCCCGACACAGTTGAAATTAAGTTCTGGACCTACTGTAATATCTGCAAAAGCAAGATGGGTTTTCAGCTATTAACCTTTATCAACAATTTAACGAAATGTCACATTTCCAAGCTTGTGGGTGATATCAAACTATGGGCTTGAGTTTGGAGAAGGATATAGAAGGGATTTCAGTGGTTAAAGATAAGCTGAATGAATTGGTAGATGCGATATAATATGGAAAATGTCATTTCTATTGTGTTGCACTAAACAAGCAGAGTATTTCTTGTAAATTATGTAAAGATTTTGTAATGTTTATGTTTAAAGGAACCAAATTGACCTTGTACTTGAGTAATTGACAGTCAACATGTAGATGCAGGAAAGTGAATCGTCTGTTTGGTTTGATAATGAGGTTACAGCAATTATAGAGGCCTTGATGAGACCGCCGCTCGATTACTCTGCACTATTTTTGTCTCCAAATTTCATCTAACAGCCTGTTTTAGAAAATTCAAATTATTTCAATCCTTTAAAAAATATGGAAGATAGAAAGAAATTACTGGTAACTTGTATTCACGTAGCTAATCACTGGACATGATTGCTTATAGATGAGGATGATTTTAAGATCTACTTCTATGCGTTACACAAAGGAATTTGCCAATTTGTGCACAATTTAATGCTGAGGATGTGTTCCTCAGAGGTGGAGCGCTATACGGGGCCATTATAACATTACGTAAATGGACGTGTGTGCCTGATTTTTTTTTTAAATCAAAGACGAGATATATGATATATTATTTTATGTACGCACAGTAATTCGTGGAGTGACAAACACGCAAATAGGCCTAACCTGTACGCCAATGGAGCAGTAACACGTCACAGCAGCAGCGGAGGGAAGTGGGTGTTGGTTACGTCCTAGAGGAGGGACCAGGCTGTGGGTCCTCCTCCAACTCTGGGTTCTTCTTCAAGTAGGCATTGAGAATTGACTGCCTTTTCTTATGTTTCCCTTCATGAAGCAGTTCTCGGGAACAGGAAATCATGTCGAGAACACCTCTCTTTGCCTTATTGCTTTGCTCCCAGTCAGGGTTATTATCGATGGTTTGTGTGTTCGTGGTGATGCTGGTGCTGAGGAATTTTGTGGCGAGGTTTCTTTCTTGTGTTTCCTCTTCCCCATCCATGTCCTCAGATTCACCCAGGATACAATGCTCTGCCAATTCTTGAAGCTCTTTGTTATTAAGGGTCTTGCTGTCTGCACTAGCTGCTTCACCAAAGATACATATGCTATGGAGGTTACTGCGCTGTTTAAATCTATCAACCAACCTCTGCTTGCTGTGACTGTTGCTGACGTATCTTCTTCCTTTTCTTCTTGAATATGATTGAAGATGCTTATTGCCTTTTCCATTAATATCAGCATCAGGAACATGTTTCATTGAGTTTGACCATCCATCCATATACTTAGTCTATTTTCCATTTTTTCAAGCAAATGGCTCCTTGAATGAGTCACCTTTGTTTATGATAGCTTTGAGGTCACCGCTGTAGAAGCTTTTATCTTGTCTGCATTTTTTACATAATTGTTCTGACTGTCGATGTAGCCGATTTCAAATAGGCGCCAACATCAACGTGACACTCACCAGCTTTCAAACGTCATATCACTTGCAGTTTCACATACATGCTAATGCTTTTCCTAGACATCACAGATGTAATGTACTAGCCTCACTGGAAGTTGTAGACTATTTTCCAGACAATATGGATGAAAGAAACGGAATGATTTGGCGAGGGAGCAAGAACATTTACACACGCAGGGGAGGCAGAGCGTGAACCAATACGTGATTAGTTGTGAGTGGCTCAGAGCTCTTATTGGCTGAATGAATGTTTACTGTAAGGGTGGCCTTAAGTGTTGTTTAGAATGAGTTTAACATTTGAAAAGATTTTAATAAAAAATTAAATAACTGCTGTAGCAAATCAGCATTATGCGGGGTTGCGTTATACGGTATCTAAGTGTATGCTGTACTACTTTAACGACAACTTGCATTTATAAAATGTGATATAAAAAAGTTAGAAATTTTTTCTATTGAAAGTTTCTGAGAAAGAATGGCTGTCATTGATGAGGTAATAAGAGGGGTAACTGAAATCTTTTACAATGTGGGACATTTGTACGCAGTTTTGAACATGTAGGTTTAAAGGAGGAGTTTGTAAGTTTAGGTTCAGAATGATTAAAAATACAATTTCCTTTTGCCTCACAAATGACAGAACAGAAGTGAGCAGAGCAAAGTAGTGAATTGTGGGAGGTGATAAAGATTACTTGCATTGGGCAAGAAGAAACTACGTGGAAAACAGGATTCAATAGGCTTGGTGAGTAGAGTGAATTGAGTGTAAGATGTAGAATAGGATATAGGCAGCAAGGTTTAGATGAAATTATGTTACACTTGTTTCTACAGCTGGTGGTAGCTGCATGGCTGCAGATAGTAAAGAAAGATGAAATGTAGTTTAGAAGTATCACTTATAAACTACTGAATAAACAGTGCATGAGGGAAAAGAAAGTTGAGCTAGTAGACACAAATAGTGAGCATTTTAATTAATACTGATTACTACTAAAGTTATGTTATTTTACCTCAAACACCCAGTCCTCTTCCTGCTCTCCATCCAAAAACATTATTGTTTCCTTATAAATCTGGCCTTCTTCCAAACGTAATGGTGAGACATGGAACTCAATCCTCTGTAGATCAAATGCAATTCCAACTCCGATTGCCTTTATAAAGCTTTCTTTCAAAGTCTGGAAATGAATTGGAACTATCAGATTGCATTTTAATTTGATTTGTTTCAACTCTAGAAAATAAATTCAATAGTCACCAAACTTGGTGCAAAAGTGCAAAACAACTTCTTTTAGTAATCATTATAAACAAAGTAACCAAATTCCTTGACAATTACATGTCATATGCAGCATGAGAAAAAAAGCTGAACCAGAGAATCTATAGTACAGAACATCCTACACTCAGAAATTCACCTCCATACCAAGTCGTTCTGCGTACATGCCTCCTTCTAACTCCATTAGTCTGTTCTTCCTGTGTTTTATTGTCACATACTCATCTAGCTTTTCCTTTTAATGCATCAATGCTTTTCATCTGAACTACTCATTTCTTATGGCAGATTGCTGTTCTTTCCCCCGAATTCTTTATGGCATTAACACCCTTTATTTTGCTTTCTCCAATGAATACCCATCGATTCTTTCATAATTTTAAAGACTCTCCACAACATTCAATTATCTAAAAATTGAGCTTGTTCAGGGTTTCTTGATAAATGTACACCATCTGTTCCGATAGTATGCTTTGCAGAACCAGTGGAAAGGGTGTTTAAAAATAAAATATTCTTCTCATAATAGAGGACAAAGATATGGACACCATTCCTGATGTGGCATCCAAGTTCAACGTTCTTAAAACATAGGATGCAGCACAAGGCTAGGGGTACTGATCATCATTATTTGCTATGTTGTATGATGTGGCTGATCATAGTCTTTGAACATAATTGATCTTGGCGGGGGTACGTATAGCACAGGGGAATCAATAAACATTTTACTATAAGTCTGGTGTAGAACAGGATTGCTCTTCTTCTAAATGTGACTGTCTTACACTGTCACTGAAGAGTTGTAACAAATTACCCTAATTAAAAAAGGGCAGATGAATAAAACAGTGACTAATTAGATAGTTAAATGTCAACTGAGGAAACTCAAATTTAAGTTTGAATGGTGATAATTAACAGACTTTATAAATCATACTTTGATCAAGGATAGCAGAGTAACTATGATTGTCAGCCATTTTGAAGAAATTAATGACTTGATATAGATTTTGCAGATCTATGGAATAATTTCAGAAGGCACATGACAAGTACATAAAAATAAATGTAGTAATACAGGCCAAAAATTGCTTAAGGGGTGTGAAATGAAAGGGAGCGATGTATGTTGTCCGACTTGGAAAAGAACGGCAAGTGGAGAAGCAGAGAGCTTAGTGTTGATTTCCAAATTGAATTATTCGGAGTTTGATTTGGTTGTGAATGTAGCAAAGCAAAAATCAAAATTTGCTGCAAGAAGTTGGCAAACACACTTGTCTGCATTGAATTCCATCTGCCATTTTTCAGACTATTTTTCCAGCTGATGCCAATCCCTCTGCAAGCCGTGACAGCCTTCCTCACTGTCCACTATACCCCCAATCTTGGTGTCACCCGCAAATTTGTTGATCCAGTTGACCACATCATCATCCAGATCATTGATATAGATGACAAACAACAAAGGACCCAGCATCAATCCCTGTGGTACACCACTAGTCACAGGCTTCCAGTCAGAGAGGCAACCCTCTACTACCACTCTCTAGCTTCTCCCGTAAAGCCAACCTCTAATCCAATTTACTATTTTATCCTGAATGTGGAGCGACTGAACCATCTTGACCAGCCTCCGACGTGGGGCCTTGTCAAATGCCTTTCTGAAGTCCGTGTGGACATCCACAGTCTTGCCTTCATCCACTTTCCTGGTAACTTCCTCGACACGACCTACCATACACAAAGCTATGTCGACTATCCTTAATCATTCCTTGTCTAGTCTATTCAAATCATTATATATCTGGTCCCTTAGAATACATTCCAATAACTTTCCCACAAGTGATGTCAGACTCACTGGGCTATGATTTCCTGGTTTCTGTTTAGTCTCCTTTTAAAAAATCAGTGGGACATTAGCCATCCTCCAATTCTCCCGTACCTCTCATGTCGCTAAGGATGTCTTAAATATCTCTGCCAGGCCCAGGTAATTTCTACACTTGCCTCCCACAGGCTCCGAGGGAATACCCTGTCAGGCCTTGGGGATTTGTTCACCCTAATTTGCCTTAAGACCGCAAACATCTCCTCTTCCTTAATCTGTATAGAGTCCATGACCTCGCTGCAGCTTTGCCTCACTTTTATAGAATCTGTGTCCGACTCTTGAGTAAATATAGATGCAAAAAATCCATTTAAGATCTCCCCCTTCTCTTTTGGCTCCACACGTAGACTACCATTCTAATCTTGCAGAGGACCAATTTTGTCCCTTGCAATCCTTTTGCTCTTAACATACCGGTAGAATCCGTTAAGATTGTCCTCCACTTTGTTTCCTAGGGCAACTACATGTCTTCCTGATTTCTCCAAGTGTTCCCTTGCATTTCTTATTCTCCTCACATACTTCATTTGTTCCTCCCTGCCTATACCTATGATGCACCTCTTTTTCTTACCCAGGGTCTCAATATCTCTTGGAAACTAAGGTTCCCTAAACCTGTTATAAAACTTTTATTCTGACAGGCACATACAGGATTTATACTCTCAAAATTACACTTCTGAAGACCTCCTACTTAACAACTACGTCTTTGCCAGAAAACCATCCACACTTGCCAGATCCTTTCTGATACCATTAAAAATGGCCTTTCTCCAATTTAGAATCTCAACCCGCAAAGCACACCTACTGTATCTGTTTGTATATTTACTTTGAAACTAATGGCACTGTGATGACAGTTGCAAGTCTTCCCCTACATAAACTTCTGCCATCTGTCCTGTCTTATTCCCTAACAGCACATCAAGTATCACACACTGTCTCACTGGGGCTTCTACATACTGATTCAGGAAACTTTCCTGAACACATTTGACAAACTCTATCCCATTTACAGTATGGGATTTCCAATCAACATGTGAAAATTAAAATACGCTGAAAGTAAACAGTAACAAACTAAATCAATATTTGGTGTGACTACTCTTGATCTTTAAAACTGCATCAATTATTTTAGGTACACTGTTGCGCAGTTTTATAAGCTGGTAGGTTGTTCCGAGCTTCTTGGAAAACTTGCCACAGTTCTTCTGCAGACTTCGGCTGTCTCACTTGCTTCAGGTAATCACACACAGCCTCAATGATGATGAGATCAGGGCTCTGTGGAGGCCATGCCATCCGTTGCAGAACTCCTTGTTCTATATGCTGAAGATACGTTTTTATGACCTTGGCCATGTGTTTGGGGTCAATGTCCTGCTGCAGAATGAAGTTGGGACCAATCAAATGTCTCTCTGATGGTATTGCATGATGGATGAGAACCTGCTTACACTTCTCAGCATCATTAGCTCTGATCAGATCACCAATTCCATTTGCAGAAATGCAGCCCAAAACCTACAGGGAACATCTGTTACGCTTAACTGTTGTCCGCAGACACTCAACCATATAGTATTCTCCAGCTTTTCTACAGACAAACTGTCTCTCGTTTGAGCTAAAAATTTCAAATTTTGACTCGTCAGTCTAGAGCACTTGCTGCCATTTTGAAGGAATGGCTTTTTGACAGCAACTCTTCCACGAAGACCACTTCTGACAAGATTTCTCCAGACTCCAGAGTGGCTTCTATGAGTTTAGAGCTGATAGCAGTGCTAGACTTATTCTGATTTAGAAGGGGTGTCAGTCTGATGTACAAGCTTTGACAGCACACCTTGAAACTCCTGTCTACCATGAAATTTGAGAATCAGGTTTATCATCACCGGAACGCCGGAGGAACTTTGGCAGGACTCGAAGAGTCTCGGCCCAAAACGTTGACTGTACATTTTTTCATAGATGCTGTCTGGCCTGCTGAGTTTCTCCAGCATTTTGTGTGTGTTGTGTTGCTTGGATTTCCAGCATCTGCAGACTTTCTCGTTTATTATCACCTGTCTGTGTCATGAAATTTGTTAACTTAGCAGCAGCAGCAGTACAGTGCAATACATGATAATATATAAAGAAAAAATAGTTAATCAATTAAAGTACAGGCAGGATATTAAATAGATTAAAAAAGTTCAAAACAAATAATATAAAAACGTGAGGTTGTGTTTATGGGTTCAATGTCCATTTAGGAATCGGATAGCTGAGAGGAAGAAGCTGTTCCTGAATCGCTGAGCGTGTGCCTTCAGGCTTCTGTACCTCCTTCCTGATGGTAACAGTGAGAAGAGTGCATGGTTTTGGTGATGGAGGTCTTTAATAATGGATGCCACCTTTTTGAGTCACTGCTCCTTGAAGATGTCTTGGGTACAACAGAGGCTAGTACTGAAGATGGAGCTGACTAATTTAATAATTTTTGTAGCTTCTTTCGGTCCTGTGCAGTAGCCCCCCCACCCCCCCATACCAGACAGTGATGCAGCCTGTCAGAATACTCTCCACAGTACAGGTATAGTTTGAGGTTTCTTTTAGGTGACAAACTAAATTTCCTCAAACCCCTAATGAAATATAGCCACTACCTTGCCTTCCTTTTAGCTGTATCGATATGTTGGGACCAAGTTAGATCCTCTGAGATTTTGACACCCAGGAACTTGCAACTGCTTGCTCTCTCCACTTCTGATCCCTCTGTGAGGATTGGTTTGTGTTCCCTCGTCTTACCCTTCCTGGTCCACAATCAGCTCTTTTGTCTTACTGACATTGAGCGCAAGGTTGTTGCTGTGACATCACTCAACTAGCTGGTAATCTTGCTCCTGTACGTCCTCTCATTTCCATTTGCTCACTCTTGCGCAGGTGTAAGATCTGATGATTTGAAGGCTAAACTGTCAAATCTACCACACCCTCACATTTTAATTTGGTTGTCCTTCACACTGCTGATTCCTTCTACACTTGTTTCAGTTAATCAGTTCAGTTCATTCAATTTGTTTTGTCATTGATCATTAGCACCTGTTTGCCATCTTTGTTTAGTTGTGCACTGGGCTGTATAACAAGGTTATCAAGTTTTTAATTTGAAAAGTGGTCTATTACTTAATGTGCTACTTTAACAAAATACAAAAATTTCCCTGTATCATTTAAGTATTCGAAAAATGAATGTTTGAGAATTTAAAATTTGCACTTTTCTATTGACACACTAATGCAGAAGATGAAAATAAACATCCAAAACAAAATTATTATAAAAAATCTAGAGTGCCCAAGTCTTTTGCACAGTACTGTATATTGTATCATGATTGCAAAACTTGGAAACATATTTTCAGCTATTTGTGTTGAAATTGGCTATTTTGTTACTTAAATGAAACATACCCAGTATCTGTGAAACATGTCCAGTTGTGACCATTCATCACCTGCCATATTGATGGTATTCCATTCGTGAACTGTGAACTGTCTATTCATAATTCGGAAAAACTCTGCAACAGAGCTGCTACCTAACAAAAGAGAATCCTTCAATTATTTCACCATATTTTTAGCAGAGGCAAAAACAACCTAAAGAATCTTTTAATGGCTTTCCCCGTGAACTTTTTTGATTTCCTTTCTCATTCCTCATAGCAGCACATTTAATGCTGAATTAAAAGGTGTGATGTTATTCCAATATGACATAAAATTCTTACTATATTGTGTAGTTCACAATATGGTAGATATAAAGAATAATTCATTTATACAGTACAGATTACTGAATTTATCTATGAGCTGAAATATTAGTCTGAAAGATTGGGGATGTCAATGGGATATCTGTTTTGCCAAAGCAGGATGGTCCAGGTAAATGATCTTCTATTGCCTCAGTGTGAAAAGTAACTGGTATCTGCAGCACATCTACTGTGCAAACTTTTCTGTTACGTTTTTGTTCCTTGTAACAACTACTACTACGTCGACTCAGGCCTAGGGGGCCGGCGTCGGGCAAGCATAACAACACTTAATGCTAAGTCATAAAAAAAAGTTAATTCCATTCTAAAATTATAATCAATTTTCCTTATGATTAGTGTATAACTCCACTTCACTTGCCCCATCGCTGAAATATTCCCACAATCTAAGGGCTCACCTCATACTCTATATACTCATTGCTTTATTTATTATTATTTTTTTTTGTATTTGCAGTTTGTCATCCCCTGCACTCTAATTGAATGTCCAAGTTGGTGCGGTTCTATTCTATGATTCTATTACGGTTATTATTCTAAGATCAATCTTTTGAGTATGCCCACAAGAAAATTAATCTCAGGGTTGTATATGGTAACATATATGTACTTTGATAATAAATTTACTTTGAACTTTGATTTCTATCATTTAAGTTGGATTTCAAGTCTTCACTTTTCTCTTTTTAAGCCATATAATTATTTGTTCATACAAATCAGTATTTTGTGGTATTGAAGCTGGAGTAAAGAAAACTTTAAAATATTAAACCACACCAATTTTTTCATGTTTTAGTATACACCTACAATATGTACACAAAATACCAAGATGCAAACAAGAGTTTTGAAAGAGAAAATAACCCTGTTTTGATGACACCAGCTTTCAGATATCCGTTAGCCAAGATGGCTGAACAGGAGGGAAACATATAACATTACTAAATGGACTAGCAGTGATCTGCAGATTGAAAATGACTCAATTCACTGGGCTTGATGTAAAGGACAAAATTAAAGAGAAATCTTATACTGAAGATCAAAGTACAAACAACATAAAATCTGAAGGTACTTCATCTTCCAAACAGGGACATTGATTTGCTAGTGATTTTAGCATTTTCTACAAGTACCCTTCATGTACTATCCCAAACTGCTTTATAGTTTGTCAAATTGACTACCCAAAACCCTGACATATGATTTTTGGTATCATGTACAAAGAACTTACTGGCTAAAGGTTAATATGCTAAAGTCAAATCATACCAAGGTGAAAGTAAAGGAGTGAAAAAAAATCTCAAGATTTAGAACATCCTATCTGCTTCATTTAAATTTGCTGGTGAATGCAGCAGGCCAGGCAGCATCTCTAGAAAGAGGTGCAGTCGACGTTTCAGGCCGAGACCCTTTGTCAGGACTAACTGAAGGAAGAGTTAGTAAGAGATTTGAAAGTGGGAGGGGGGAGGGGGAGTTCCAAAATGATAGGAGAAGACAGGAGGGGGAGGGATGGAGCCAAGAGCTGGACAGGTGATAGGCAAAAGGGATATGAGAGGATCATGGGACAGGAGGTCCGGGAAGAAAGACAGGGGGGTGGGGGACCCAGAGAATGGGCAAGGGGCAAATTCAGAGGGACAGAGGGAGAAAAAGGAGAGTGAGAGAAAGAATGTGTGTATAAGAGTAAGTAACAGATGGGGTACGAGGGGGAGGTGCGGCATTAGCGGAAGTTAGAGAAGTCGATGTTCATGCCATCAGGTTGGAGGCTACCCAGACGGAATATAAGGTGTTGTTCCACCAACCTGAGTGTGGCTTCATCTTTACAGTAGAGGAGGCCATGGATAGACATGTCAGAATGGGAATGGGATGTGGAATTAAAATGTGTGGCCACTGGGAGATCCTGCTTTCTCTGGCGGACAGAGCGAAGGTGTTCAGCAAAGCGGTCTCCCAGTCTGTGTCGGGTCTCGCCAATATATAAAAGGCCACATTGGGAGCACTGGATGCAGTACATCACCCCAGCCGACTCACACGTGAAGTGTCATCTCACCTGGAAGGACTGTTTGGGGCCCTGAATGGTGGTAAGGGAGGAAGATGAAGCCACACTCAGGTTGGAGGAACAACATCTTATATTCTGTCTGGGTAGCCTCCAATCTGATGGCATGAACTTCGACTTCTCTAACTTCCGCTAATGCCCCACCTCCCCCCGTACCCCATCTGTTACTTATTTTTATACACACATTCTTTCTCTCACTCCCCTTTTTCTCCCTCTGTCCCTCTGAATTTGCCCCTTACACATCCTCTGGGTCCCCCCCCTTGTCTTTCTTCCCAGACCTCCTGCCCCATGATCCTCTTGTATCCCTTTTGCCTATCACCTGTCCAGCTCTTGGCTCCATCCCTCCCCCTCCTGTCTTCTCCTATCATTTTGGATCTCCCCCTCCCCCTCCAACTTTCAAATCCCTTACTCACTCTTCCTTCAGTTAGTCCTGACGAAGGGTCTCGGCCTGAAACGTCGACTGCGCCTCTTCCTAGAGATGCTGCCTGGCCTGCTGCGTTCACCAGCAACTTTGATGTGTGTTGCTTGAATTTCCAGCATCTGCAGAATTCCTGTTGTTTGCTTCATTTATATTTATTATTAATTTCAAAAACTGTATAAAGAATGCCCATTTGAATACATCACAGCAATTAAATAAAAGCCTGAAAGCATAATAAAGCACAATAATCCCTTAATAGAACAGAAAATGAACCTGTTCAAAGATGCAGAAGATGAGTAACAGACAATCACATTTTCAATTCTTGCAATCATGTACTTCGAGCTCTTAGGTCTAATTATTTAGCACCAATTGCTTGC
Organism: Mobula birostris; assembly: GCF_030028105.1. NCBI lineage: Eukaryota > Metazoa > Chordata > Chondrichthyes > Myliobatiformes > Myliobatidae > Mobula > Mobula birostris. The sequence continues at coordinate 51,163,915 of NC_092376.1, forward strand.
AGATTTCTGAGGAGCTTTAGTTAGTCAGTTAGAAAGCACAGAAACAGGTGTTTTTCCCTACTGAGATTATGCTCACCTTAAGATTCCACTTATTCTAATCCCATTGTATACTCATGTTCCCAACAACTCCCACTAGATTTTTTTTACTACTTGCCTTCAGGGGCAACTTACAGGCGTTTGAATGTCAGAGGAAACCAGATCGCACAGAGCAAACCCAAATGGTCACAGGGAAAACGGAGGATGAGAAGTGACCTGATAGAGGTGTACAAATATTGAGAGGCATTGATCGTGTGGATAGTCAGAGGCTTTTCCCCAGGGGTGAAATGGCTAGCACGAGAGGGCATAGTTTTAAGGTGCTTGGAAGTAGGTACAGAGGAGACGTCAAGGGTAAATTATTACTTTTTTTAAAACGCAGGGAGTGGTGAATGCGTGGAATGGGCAGCCGGCAGCAGGGTGGAGGTGGATACGATAGGGTCTTTTAAGAGATTCCTGGACACCTACATGGAGCTTTGAAAAATAGAGGGCTATGGGCAAAGCCTAGGTAGTTCTAAGGTAGGGGCATGTTCAGCACAGCTTTGTGGGCTGAAGGGCCTGTATTGTGCTGTAGGTTTTCTGTGTTTCTAAAACATGTACACTCCGCACAGACATCACCAGAGGTCAGGACTGAACCCAAGTTCCTGACCTCATGAGGTAGAACTACTGCCTACACCATTAAATAGCAGCTTGTTTGATTGCAAAGTTTGTTTACCAAAATCTGAACACATTTGTAGAAGCACTTAAATGAAAATTTCAGCATGCTGATATTACATATGACTCTTTAGATTGCTGACTTAAACATACAACAAATATTCCAAATTTAGCGGTTTGCAAGAATGTGTGACTATTTTATGTCTAAGGATTATTAGAAATTGTATTTACCTAAAGTGACATTGGCAAACAGAGAAACATTCAAGTGACTTTGACTTTCAGAAATTACAATACCACATCTTCAATGAATTGCAGCCCCAAAATTCCAGTTAGCTGTTTAAGCTTGAATGTTAGCTTCATAGTTGGAAACTGTATTTGCCCCTTCCTATAGGGCAAGTGGAAGCTGAATAAATAGACATTCTGCATTTCTGTAAGCAAAGCAGCTTGAGTAAGTGTGAAATGAAAAGCATCAAATAAAATGAAATAGTCTAATCAAGTTATAATTCTAAATTCAATATCATTTGATACAGAAGGGAAAGCAAGTTTGATATTGGGAGATAAAAGGAAAAAAAGCAGAATTGATAAAAGGCTGCACTTTTTAAATCCCTAACAACCAAATCCAAAAGAATAAAATATTATATTCGTAGGAGTTATCTGTCACTGCCAAAAGGATTGGCTGACAACAGCTAACAGCTGTCAACTTAAAACACTTTAAATAATGGCAAGTTCATTTTGTATTGTGACACATGATGCAGCTGATGGGGGTGTTTAAGAAGTTAATAGTGCAGCAGTTCACCTTTGACAACAGCTTTGCAATTAATGGCCCGAGCAGTTGCATTTGCTGGCAAATAATTATGCTTTAAGTGACTTTGCTACTTTTACAATAATTTTTGACCTTAGGAAATAATTTGTTCCCAGAATCCTATCATAATTATTTAGAGGATTGGGAGAGTATGTATATTGTCAGGAATTGGCTATTAGAAAACAGTCAGAGTAACTGGTCCTTTCAAGCTGGTATTCTGTAACTGAAGGGGTACTATGGACATCAATGCTGGGGCTTCAATTATTTACTACCTGTACTGTAGCCAAATTTGCAGATAGATCCATTAGCACATTGCAAGGCATCTCCAAAAGTGATAGAAAAAAAAAGTTGAGTGGTTGAGAAATTGGCAAATTGAGTGATTCTGTGAGAAAATGTGAAGTTATTCATAGGTGGAAGAATGAAAAACAAATTATTTAAATTAACATGATAAAACATTGTAGTACGAAGGGATCTGGGGATACTAGCACATGAAACAAAATAAAAATTAGCATATAGATGCAACAGGTAATTAGGAAAACGAATGGAATATTGGCAATTATTGCAAGGAATGCAGAGTATGAAAGCAGGGAAACTTTGATGCAATTTTTCAATATGTTGGTGAGACCTACCTGGAGTACTTGGACTCCAAATTTAAGGTGGGATATACAAGAAAGTAAGAAATAGGAGGAAGCTATCTGGCCCATTGAGCATGCTCTGCCATTCAATAAGGTCACGGCAGATCTGGCTGTAGACTCAGCTCCACCTACCTGCCTTTTCCCCATAACCCTTAATTGCCCTAACATGCAAAAAGCAATCTGTGTCTTAAATATATTTGATGAAGTAGCCTCTACTGACTCCTTGGGCAGTGAATTCCACAGATTCACTACTCTGTGAAAAACTGTTTCGCCTCATCTCCATTCTAAACCTGCACCGCCAAATCTTGATGCTATGTCTACTAGTTCTAGTCTCACCTACCAGTGGAAACAATTTTCTGACCTCTATCTTATCTATCCCTTTCATAATGTTATATGCTTCTATAAAATCCCCTTTCATTCTTCTGTATTCCAGTGAATACAATGTCAGGAAACTCAACTTCCCCTCAAAGGGCAAACCCCTCATCTATGGAATCAGCCTGGTAAACCTCCTCTGTACTGACTCCAAAGCCAGTACAGTACATTCCGTTAATTGTGCCATTGGTTAATTGGGACAGCTGTTTACTTGGGCCAACTCTTAATGTACAAAAACTAATGGAGAAAATCGTTGGGATTCCCTTTGTTTATTTAGGACACTATGCCTCTTAATTGGGACAAGAGACTTTTGCCAAACCAGCACCAGATGTGTGCACTTCTGGCTTCAAGCATTCCGGTTTTGAGATGCCAGAAACAGCCGGGAGCGAAAATGAAATGATTTCACTACTTCTACAAGTTAGTGACTACGAAAAAGTTGAAGGTATCAACAATCATCTTGAATGTTACAACAAAAATAAAGATTTGGGGGATGCAACTATCAACAGCATTGTACGAAGGCAGTCCATTATCTGCACAAGGTGTCTACGCTGATTTTGTTCATTTACAATCAAAACAGCAAGACATGGATGAATTCCTCCATTGATAGTACTTGAAATGAATACAGTTTTATAGTATTGTAGTATTGGTAGTTTCCAATATGTTCTGAATGTCAAGTATATAATTTGTTATTTTTTTTGTACATCTTTTAAACTATTTCTGTGAAACTTTGGCATATTGGGATAGCCACTTAATTGAGCCAAAATCCACTGATCCCAATGTGTCCCAATTAACTAGCATTCACTGCATATTTTTTCTCAAGATCAGAGCTGCACAAAGTACTCCAGGTGCAGCATAGCCTTCCTGCTCTAAAATGCAATCCCTCTGGCAACGAAGGCCAACCAACATTCCACTTGCTTTCTTGACTGTTGCAAACTAACATTTTACAGTTCAGACACCAGCACTCCCAAACCTCTGCAAAACAGCATGCTGCCACCTTTTGCTACTTAAATTCTAAACTTGCATTGAGTTATGACTTCTGAGGGTCATAACTCTAGAACTGTCTAGGCCATAGATCTACATGTTCAGTTATTTTAGGTGGACCATTAGACGTAAAAGCAGAATTAGGCCATTCAGCCTACTGCCCTGCTCCACCATTCAGTCCTACTGATTTATTTTCCCACTTGACCTGATTCTGCTGCCTTCACCCCATAACCTTTAATGCCCTTACTAAAGGAAATGTGGAGGAGACAGAACACAGGACAGTGCAGCCCTTCAGTGCACGATACTCTGCTGAATTAATTATATCCCTTCATTCTCTGCATATTCATCAGCCAATCACATGGCAGCAACTCAACGCATAAAAGGATGCAGACGTGTTCAAGAGTTTCAGTTGTCGTTCAGATCAAATATCAGAACGGGGAAGAAATGTGACATAAGTGACGTTGCTGTGGAATTATTGTTGGTGCCAGACAGGTAGGTTTGAATATCTCAAACTGATCCGGGATTTTCAAGCACAACAGCTTCAGGAGTTAACGGAGAACGGTGCACAAAACAAGCAACAAAAAAACATTTGGTGAGAGACAGTTCCCTGGGCAAAAATGCCTTGTTAATGAAAGCAGTCAGAGGAGAATGGCCAGACTGGTTCAAGCTGACAGGAGGGCGACAGTAACTTAAATAACAGCAGTGTACAGGACAGCATCTGAATGGACACCACACCGAACCCCGAGGCAGATGGATTGCAGCAAAGGACCATGAACATACACTCAGGGGCCACTTCATTACGTACAGATACCTCTCAATCTTATAACTTCTATCAGACCAGCCCTCCGCCTTCACTGCGCAGAAAAAACAACCTGAGTTTGCTCAGCCTCTCCTCTAACCCAGGCAACATCTCACAAATCTCATCTGCACCCTCTCCAAATCCTTGACATTTTTCCTATAATAGGGTGACTGAAATTTAATCAAATTGAATTCAATACTCTAGATACAGCCTAACATTAATCTGATAAAGGGGCAACAAAACTTCCCAGCTCAACCTCAGAACCTCTACTGATAATGGCAAGCATGTCATACGCACTTTTACACCAAGCATCAATCAAGCTCTATCGTTGTCTGGGGTAAATGACCAAATTTCAAAGTGACACAAAAGTTCAGTCCAATTTAGTTCAGTTCGCAGTAATCGTTGCCATGGCGATGGACAACGTGGGGGGAGGGAGAGAGAGAACGGGAACGACTGATCACTCAGACACGGCTTCCACTCACAGACCGGCGATATTGCTCACAAGCAGCTTTCGGGCAGGTCCTTGGTGATGTCACCTGAGGTCACCGACTGTGACCCCTCCTCCAGATGCGGTCGATACTCTGCAGTGAACCCGGCACCCAAGCGAGGGTGGACACACACCGGGTTCCCGCTGATCGTACCTTTCTACCCTGTGCGTTTAAGGTCCGGTACTTCCCACTGACTCGTGAGAGGCGCACCGCTTCCAGGGTCTCGTTACCTTGGGTGTCGTGTCCCCTGCCTTAGCGAACCTGTCCCTTTTTATCCCCCTGCTGGGGTATCGCCTGTCCATCACTTCAAACAGTTCAGGATTCAAAGGGGGAGCCGCTCCAGACAGCTCTCTCTCTCCCGTCCCTTCATTACACATCTCCAGATGCTGTTTCATTGTGTTCCTTATCTCTCTCTTGAAGACAGGTGGCAGACCAACTGCTGATCACCCAGGACAGCTAACATCTTATCTATGTGTATTCTCGTCACAGCATTCAGAGAAGCTCTTCTGCACACTACTGCTGTAACCAATGGTTATTTGAGTTGCTGTTGCCTTCCTGTCAGCTTGAGTTAATCTGGCTACTCTCCTCTGACCATTCACCAACAATGAGTTTTTGCTCACAGAACTCTCACTCACTGGTTTTCGGTTTTTTTTTGCGCAATTCTCTGTAAACTCTAGAGACTATTGCGTGAAAATCCCAGGAGATCAGCAGTTTCTGAGATACTCAAACAACCCTGTATGGCACCAACAATTATTCCATGGTCAAAGTCACTTAGATCAAAGTTCAAAGTAAATTTATTATCAAAATACATACGTCACCATATATAACTCTGTGATTCATTTTCTTGTGGGCATTCACAGTAAATACAAGAAACACAATAGAATGAAAGACAGCATCCCACAGGGCAGACAATCAATGTGTAAAGACAACAAACTCTGCAAATACAAAATGAAAAAAAGTTAAATAATAATAAAAAAAATAACAAATAGAGACCATTGGATAGAGAGTCCATAGATTGTGGGAACAGTTCAATGATGGGGTGAGTAAATTTGAGTGAAGTTATCCCCTCTGGTTCAAGTGCCTGATAGCGGAGGGGTAATGACTATTTCTGAACCTGGTGATGTGGGTTCTGAGGCTCCTGTACCTTCATCCTGAGCAGAGGGCATGGCCTGGATGGTGAGGTCCTCGATGACGAATGCTGCTTTCCTGTGACAGAACTCCTTGCACATGTGCTCAGTGCTGAGGAGAGCTTTGCTCGTGATGGACCCGGTTGTATCCACAACTTCTTGCAGGCTTTTCTGTTCAAGGGCATTGGCACATGCCAGGCTGTGATGCAACCAGTCAATATACTCTCCACCTCACATCTATAAAAGTTTGTCAAAATTTTAGCTAACATGCCAAATCTGCACAAACTTTTAAGTAGAGACAATGTCATGTTTTTTCATAATGGCACTAAGTGATAGACCCAGGACAGATCCTCTGAAACGATAATACTGAGGAACTTAAAGATGCTGACCCTGTCACACATTTCTTCCCCATTCTGATGTCTGTCCTGAACCATTCAAGCTCTTGACCATGCCTGCATGCTTTTATACATTGAGTTGCTGCCACATGATTTGTGATTAGATACTTACGGGGGGGGGGGGGGGTCTGCCTGTCTGTCTCTACATACATACATATATACACATACATATTTATTTTTATATATATATATATATATATATAAGGCAAAGGTCCGAATAGCATCCCTGCAGAACACTACTAATCACTTATCTCTAGCCACAATAAATCCTATCAACTGCTACCCTTTGTCTTCAATGAGAAAGCTGTTTCTGCATCCCTTGCATCTTAATCTTCTACATGAGTCTTCCATGGGGGACCCTGTCAAATGCTTTACCAAAGCCCATGCAGACAACATTCTCAACCTTACCTTCATTAATCACCTCCTAAAAAAACTTGTTAGTAAAATATCCTCTGCACAAAGCCATGCTGACTGTCCCTAATTAAATCATATCTTCACAAATCCTCTCCAAAAGCTTTCCTACCATTGATATGAAACTCATTGGTCTATAATTTCCAGGGTTATCCCAATTTCTCCTCTTGAACAATGCAACCACATTGACTACTCACCAGTCCTCTGGGACCTCATATGTGGCTAGAGGGACAAAATTATCTTAGTAAAGTCTCAGTAAATCTCATACCTCTCAATAACCTGGGGTATATACCCTCAGGCTTGAAGGACTAATCCACTTTAACATCCTACACTATCCCCTTTATCTCAAAATGCCCAAGCATATTAGCACATTTCACACTGATCCCACTATCTTCCACATCCTTCTGCTTAGTAAACTACAAAGAAATGTACTCATTTTGGACCATCCTCAAAACATCTGCCTCCACACAAATGTTGCCTCCTCCTTGCTCTTGATGAATAGAATGCCTAGTGGGTGGCAGGAATTTGAATTAAAATGGAGTCGAGAGAAAAGTAGTTTGGAGACCATATACAGTATGGACCAGCCATCATCATAAAGAACGGTGGAGCAGATTCTTACTTCTCTTTCTGCATGTTTGATGCCACATAATCGCTATTACATATTCACTGTTAAGTGAACTATTCATCATACCAGAAATTTCTACAGACTGAACGAAAGCACCAGTTTTGCGTTGAACAATAGTAGATTTTTGTGTGGCATTGAGATAATTGGAAATTAAGATAATAAGTATCAGACCCATTTGACATTGGACTCTTAAAGGCTCAAAATGGGGAGCAGAAGGGTTTATACAGTGTGTCACTTCTCAACTATCTGCACCAAAAGTGGTTTTCCTCTCCCTTGATGTCACATGGAACAATGCTAATTGTGAGCTATCTGCTTTGCTTTCTCACATTCTATCAGTCATTACTTTTCAAAGATACTTCAGTTGTGAGGCCCCCATGGTACCTCAAAAAGTATCACATGAAGAAAAGTCTGCAAGAAGAAAAAAATCAGTTATATTTTTATTTCAATTACCTACATATTTGAAATGCCACTTCAGAGGAAATATTGTAGAATTCAATCCACAATTCAACTTTAAAACAGACGTGTCACTTTTGGACCAATTTCAGTTCACGCTGTTTAATCAGGATCCTGATTTATTCTGCAGACTAATTGAAGCTGCCTTCCATGATTGCATCAGCTTCAGTATATTCTAATAAGAAACAGTTTGACTGTAGCTCTGCTGTCTATAACTCAGTCAGGCAATAAAGAACTGAATAAATTACTACATCCTGCAATTAAACCTCGCCAAGATTTATTGCCCTCCAAGTAGCTAACAATGTACTTACTGACCAGCATAAAATATTCTTTGGAAGAATAGCTTGACACCAACACTGTTTTGCCCACAACTGTGCGCCAAGCTACTGAACAACCTGTGGGTATTTTTGAGGAATACATGCACATATTCCTCTAAGACAAGGTAAACATCTGAATAAAGTAAGAGGGAGGAACATTAATAAGAACCTGAGAGACAACATTTTCCACACAGAAGGTGGTCCATATAGCTTATGGAACAAGCTGCCAATGGAAGTGGTTAAGGCAGGTATAATAACAACATCTATTTGGACAGGTAAATGGATATGAAAGGTTGAGAGGGGTATGGGTCAAAACTGGGCGAATGTTATTTGTTTAAATGGGCATGTTAGCTGACACAGATGAGATGGATCAAAGGATCATTTTCATCCTTTCTTAAGAAAATATCCATAAGATACAGGAGCAGTATTAGGCCATTCAGCCCATCAAGTCTGTTCCACCATTCCATCATGGCTGATCCCAGATCCCACTCAACCTCAAACACCTGCCTTCTTGCCATATTCTGTTGCTCTGACCGATCAGGAAATAATAAACTTCCACTTTAAATATACCCAAGGACTTGGTCTCCACTGCAGACTGTGGCAGAGCATTCCACAGATTTACTATTCTCTGGCTAAAAACAAATCCTCATCATCTCTGTTCTGTGAGGGTCATGTTTTTTGACTTCTCCAGTGCGTTCAACACCATCCGCCCTGCTCTGCTGGGGAAGAAGCTGACAGCGATGCAGGTAGATGCTTCCCTGGTGTCATGGATTCTTGATTACCTGACTGGCAGACCACAGTACGTGTGCTTGCAACACTGTGTGTCCGACAGAGTGATCAGCAGCACTGGGGCTCCACAGGGGACTGTCTTGTCTCCCTTTCTCTTCACCACTTACACATCCGACTTCAACTACTGCACGGAGTCTTGTCATCTTCAGAAGTTTTCTGATGACTCTGCCATAGTTGGATGCATCAGCAAGGGAGATGAGGCTGAGTACAAGGCTACGGTAGGAAACTTTGTCACATGGTGTGAGCAGAATTATCTGCAGCTTAATGTGAAAAAGACTAAGGAGCTGGTGGTAGACCTGAGGAGAGCTAAGGTACCGATGACCCCTGTTTCCATCCAGGGGGTCAGTGTGGACATGGTGGAGGATTACAAATACCTGGGGATACGAATTGACAATAAACTGGACTGGTCAAAGAACACTGAGGCTATCTACAAGAAGGGTCAGAGGTGTCTCTATTTCCTGAGGAGACTGAGGTCCTTTAATATCTGCCGGACAATGCTGAGGATGTTCTACGAGTCTGTGGTGGCCAGTGCTATCATGTTTGCTGTTGTGTGCTGGGGCAGCAGGCTGAGGGTAGCAGACACCAAGAGAATCAACAAACTCATTCGTAAGGCCAGTGATGTTGTGGGGATGGAACTGAACTCTCTTACGGTGGTGTGTGAACAGAGGATGCTGTCTAAGTTGCATGCCATCTTGGTCAATGTCTCCCATCCACTACATAATGTACTGGGTGGGCACAGGAGTACATTCAGCCAGAGACTCATTCCACCGAGATGCAGCACAGAGCGTCATAGGAAGTCATTCCTGCCTGTGGCCATCAAACTTTACAACTTCTCCCTTGGGGGGGGGGGGTCAGACACCCTGAGCCAACAGGCTGGTCCTGGACTTATTTCATAATTTACTGGCATGATTTACATATTACTATTTAACTACTTATGGTTCTATTACTATTTATTAAACCAATATAAAACCAATTTCCCCCGGGATCAATAAAGTATGACTATGACTACCACAGACTCAACCTGTAAATTAACCTTCCCAGAGTCTTGCACGAGGATTCCCAAGTCCCTCTGCACCTCTAACCTTTGAACCTTCTCCCCACTTAGATAGTAGTCTGCACTATTGCTCCTTCTACCAAAACACATTATTATACATTTCCCAACACTGTATTCCATTCGCCACTTTTTTTGCCCATTCTTCCAATTTGTCCAGGTCCTGCTGCAATCATCTTGCTTCCTCAGCACTACCTACCCCTCCACCTATCTTCGTATCATCCACAAATGCTGTCACAAAGCCATCAATTTCATTATCCAAATCACTGACAAACAATGCGAAAAGTAGCGGTCCCAATACTGACCCAGTGATCACTAATCACTGGCAAGCAACAAGCAAAGGCCCCTTTTATTTCCACTCATTGTCTCCTGCCTGTCAGCCATTCCTCTATCCATGCCAGTACCTTTCTTGTAATACCATAGCATTTTATGTCGTTAAGCAGCCTCATGTGTGGCACCTTATCAAATGTCTTCTGATAATCCAAGTAAATGACATCCACTGCCTCTCCTTTGTCCACCCTGCTTGTTACGTCCTTGAAGCACTTTAATAGATTTGTCAGGCAAGATCTCCCTTTACAGAAATCATGCTGACTTTGACTTATTTTATCATGTCTCCAAGTACCCCAAAACCCCATCCTTAATAATAGACTCCAACACTTTCCCAACCACTGAAATTAGGTTAACTTGCCTATAATTTTCCTTTCTTTTGCCTTCTTCTCTTCTTAAAGAGTGAGTGACATTTGCAATCTTCCAGTCTTCCGGGACCATGCCAGAATCAAGTGATTCTTGAAAGATCATGACCAATGCATACATTATCTCTTCAGCAACCTCTCTCAGGACTCTGGAATGTAGTCCACCTGGTCCAGGTGACTTATCCACCTTAAGACCTTTCAGCTTGCCTACCTTTCCAATAGCAATGGTACTCACCCCTGCTTCCATACACTCAATGACCTCTAGCACACTGCTAGTTTCTTCAACAGTGAAGACTGATGTAAAGTACCCATTAAATTCATCTGCAATTTCTTTATCCCCCATTACTACTTCACCAGCATCACTTTTCAGTTGTCCAATATCAACTCTTACCTCCGTTTTACTCTTTATATAACTAAAAAAAACTTTTCGTATCCTGCTTTATTTTGTTGGCTAGTTTGCCTTCATATTTCATCTTTTCCCTTCTAATATCTTCTTAGCTGCCTTCTGTTGGTACTTTAAAACAATCATCCAACTTCCCACTCACTTTTGCTACCTTATATGCCCTTTCCTTGGCTTTTATGCAGTCCTCAACTTCCTTTTTCAGCCATAGTTGTCTACCCCTGCCATTTGAGAACTTCTTCCTCTGTGGGACATATTTATCCTGCACCTTGTGAACTATCCTGGAAATTTCAGCCATGTGGGCTCTCATATCCTCATACTAACACATTTTAACACAGATTTTACAAATCCAACTCATCAACCAATCACATGTTGAATACTATTTGTACCTGACTTTACATTACCATCTCTGATAAATAACTCCGAAGACCAATAGTCAAGTGAACAGAGTGAAAACATCTGATTTAGGTCTTCCAAGAATAACCATGGATCAGATTCAAAATAGGGCTTAGTCACTGTGGCCTTCAATTTACCAATGGAAAAAGAGACTCTACTAGACCTGACTGAATTTTACACAATGTCCTTTTCACTTGTGAGATGGGAATATTGTTATGATAGGTTCTTCCCTCAAGGGTATCAGATTGGTACCATAATCTTAAATTGAGCAATTAACTTGCTCCAAAGTAATGATACGATAAATGACAAAATTGTTGAATGTCAATGTGCATGAAGTATCTGAAATATATTCAATTCCAACCAAAGGACATGAAGAAAAGACCTGGTGTAAAACCAAGGTCCTGAAAGGTAATGATACAATAGGATAGCCTGCTTGTAAAGATATAACAAAAAAAAGTAGCCTTGAGCACGTGAACTCACTACTTGATTCTGCAGCTGTTGCTTTGATCTAGAGCCAGCTCCTATGACTTGGATTTTTTGAATTATCTTGAAATTTTATCTGATTGTTCAGTCAACCTTGCTCTCCATCTGTCAGCACAATTGAAGTACAAAGCAAAGTCAAATGTGGCGTGGACCGGATTCACCTTGCTCATTTACCAGAATTGTTATTCCTCTTCACTTGGTAAATTGAGTATAACCAATCTAAATAACTGGTATCACAAACAAGAAAATCTGCAGAGGCCAGAAAGGCAAAGCAATACACACAAAAAGTGCTGGAGGAACTCAGCAGCCCAAGAAGCGTCTATGGAAAAGAGCAAACCGCCCTGATGAAAGGGCTCAGCCTGAAATGTCAACTGTTTACTTTTTCTCCATACATGCTGCTTGGCCTGCCGAGTTCTTCCAGTGTTTTGGGTGTGTTGCTAATAATCGGCATAATGAATGAGCAAAGGAAATTTGTGATGCAGAGGAGGTTGAAAATGAATTACTTGAGAGCTGATGTTTCAGGACCGACTGCAAGATGCAACAGAAATTGAGAGGAGGCCTCAAGTGGGATTCAACCACACTGAAAAAAATTCCAATAAACCATTCAAAATCTCGGTACAGGTGTTCCCCGCTTTTCGAACGTTCACTTTACGAAACCTCACTATTACCAAAGACCTACATTAGTTCCCTGTTTTCACTTTCAGAAGATGTTTTCACTGTTACGAAAAAAAAAAGCAGCGTGCGATAAAAATCAGCACGTGCCCCGAGCAGCCGCTCTCCCGGATTCGGAACGGCATTCTAGCTGGCATAGCACATAAACACGTGCCTGAGAGCAGGCGTCAGCAAGATGAGTTCTAAGGTATCGGAAAAGCCTGAAAGAGCTCGTAAGGGTGCTGCACTTAGCGTAAAACTAGACATAATTAAGCGTTTCGATTGTGGTGAACGATATAAGGACAAAGTGAGTTTGGCTTGTGGAAGTTGACGAAGATGATGTTGAAGAAGTTTTGGCATCCCATGACCAAGTACTGATAGATGAAGAGCTGATGCAATTGGAAGAAGAAAGGATAACAATCGAAACCGAATGAAGTAGCGAACTGAATGTGAAGCAACTGCATGAGATTTTCGCTGCAATGATAAAGTACGACTTTAATTTTGAAAGGATACGTCGGTTTAGGGGATATTTGCAAGATGGTTTGAGTGCTTACAAAGAACTGTATGATAGAAAAGTGCGCGAGGCTCAGCAGTCAAGCAAGCCTTCCACATCAGCCACAGCAGACAACGAACCTCAACCTTTGACATCGAGGCCGGCAGTCATAGGAGAAGATGAGCTGCCTGCCCTAATGGAAACAGACGACGATGAGATGAGACCCCAGTGTCCCATCACCCCAACACCCAAGCCACGGACAGATACCGATGCAGCAGTAGCTGGGAGGCACACAGCACATCTTTAAGAAGAAAGCCAAAATAAAGATGCTAATTAATTAGGTGCCGCTCGACATGTAATTGTCGGCCCAGATCAGAGGCGACGCAATCGGCAATTGCCTCTGATCTGGGCTGCCAATTACGTGCCGGGCAGCACCTAATTAATTAGCATGTTTATTTCGGCTTTTTTCTTAAAGATGTGCTGTGTGCCTCCCCGCTACCGCTGTACCCCTGCATGCTTCGCGGCAATCTATCAGTCAGCAGCCTGGAGGGTGGGGGCCACGGTACCACCCCAACCTGCGACGACTCAGCCTAACACACCATCGGTGTGCTCGGGGCTGTCCCAATTCCGGTAAGTGATACTACACTGTACATACATTATTTTTACTTTATATAGGCTGTGTATTTTTACGTGTTATTTGGTATGATTTGGCAGCTTCATAGTTTAAAGGTTACTGGAGAGAGTGTTTTCGCCAACAACGCTTGCGTGAGATTTTCTGCTGTGAGCGCTTGCGTGAGATTTTCACTACGGAGAACAGTGCAGGCAGTGATTGTGGAAAAGTATTTCTACCTTATATAGACTGTGTATTTATCACATCATTCCTGCTTTTACTATATGTTACTGTTATTTTAGGTTTTATGTGTTATTTGGCATGATTTGGTAGGTTATTTTTGGGTCTGCGAACGCTCATAAAATTTTCCCATATAAATAAATGGTAATTGCTTCTTCGCTTTACGACATTCCAGCTCATAGGAACGCTCTACCTTCGGATGGCGGGGGAAACCTGTATTCTATTATTGGCAAAGTGCAATTAAAGCTTAATAGCTTAAAAAAATCTTGCCATGTTCATTATTTAAAAGCACTCAACAGCTCCACTATATTCCTTTAGTACAAGAGATCAGCTTTGGTCTACTCATCACTATGTCCTGTGCTTGAATGCCTCATTGGTTGTTTTTTCCTCAACAACCAGAATTAGACACCATTGCCAAAGTAAGGTCGGATCACCCTACATTTTATTTGCACCTGTCTCAGATCTTCTGTCCATTGCTTTGGATACATCATTTAACATTCTAGCAACTTTGTTGGTTGCTGCTGTGCACCAATTAGAATTGCCAATTGTCAGATCTCTCAAATTAAACCAGTTTGTTTTTATGCATTTCAATTTTGTTTTACTTCACTGTATAAACTACATAGTAAAAGAACCGTGTTCTGCAAACTGGCAAACTTTACCTATTACTGTATTCTGCACTTTTTGGGCGCAAACGTAATTATAGCTCAGAAGCACCACCTTGTGGAATCTGTTCATAATTACTGAGGGAATATTTTAAAATTTTAATGGCAATGATAACAATCTTTTAAGATTCAAATTTCATTTAATTGAATGCATGATGCTACTTTCAAGCAATTTTCTTCTTCCTTTTGCATTACTCTTTACACCAAGCTACAAGTAAACTACACAAAATATAAAAGTTTTATAATACATAAAATATAAAACAGACTATAGAACAGTACAACACAGGAACAGACCCTCCAGCTCGATGCTTGTGTCAACAATGATGCCAATCCAAACTAATCCCATTCGGTTGCAGGTGATCTAAAATCACTCCATGCCTTGCTTGTTCATCTTCTTACCCAAATACCACTTAAACGTTGCTATCAAATCAGCCTGCACTACTTCCTTTTGCAGTATATTTCAGGCATCTACCACTGTGTTAAAAAAGACTTGCTCAAATCTTCTTTGAACTTTCTCCCTCTCATCTTAAAGCTACATTCTCCAGTATTTTTGAGATTTCCACCCTAGGAAAAAAAAGACTATCTACCCAATAGGTTGCCCCTCAGCCTCCAAAGCTCCAAGAGAAACAAACAATTTGTCTAACTTCTCCCACTAGCTAATGCCCTCTAATCCAGCCCACCTCCTGGGGAACCTTTTGTCAGAACTTCGATGGCTGTCACAACATTCCCGTAATGCAGCAAAAAGAACTCCACTCAAATCATTTATCAAGATGTCCGGCACTCATCTTTGCAGAAAAATAACTGGTTACAGATCTGCCCCCCCCCGCCCCCCAGTCAGAATAACACCTCTTCACCACTAGCCTGTCTTCCATAGGCAAGACAGTTTTGAATCCATGGACTTAATCTTTTGAATCAGCCTTCCCTGATAGACCTTGTTAAAAACTTTAAGCAAATTGCTGTGTACATGTGTACTGTGCTACCCTCAATTATTATTCACCTTCAGGCTAGTCTGATGTCTACATTGCATGGAATCGAAAGAGTGATAGCTAATTGGATTTATAATGGCTTGATGGTAGAATGCAGAGAGTGATTATCAAAGGTCTGGGCGGCTTGACCACAAGGGTCAGTGCTGGGACCTTAGTTGTTCATTATTTATACAAACCATGTGGAGGTGTGTACAAAACATGGCTAGTAAGTTTGTGAATGATACTAAAATGCATGGTATTGTAACACACATCAAAGTTGCTGGTGAACGCAGCAGGCCAGGCAGCATCTCTAGGAAGAGGTACAGTCGACGTTTCAGGCCGAGACCCTTCGTCAGGACTAACTGAAGGAAGAGCTAGTAAGAGATTTGAAAGTGGGAGGGGGAGATCCAAAATGATAGGAGAAGACAGGAGGGAGGGGGATGGAGCCAAGAGCTGGACAGGTGATTGGCAAAGGGGATATGAGAGGATCATGGGCCAGTGATCCTCTCATATCCCCTTTGCCAATCACCTGTCCAGCTTTTGGCTCCGTCCCTCTCCCTTCTGTCTTCTCCTATCATTTTGGATCTCCCCGTCCCCCTCCCACTTTCAAATCTCTTACTAACTCTTCCTTCAGTTAGTCCTGACGAAGGGTCTCGGCCTGAAACGTCGACTGTACATCTTCCTAGAGATGCTGCCTGACCTGCTGCATTCACCAGCAACTTTGATGTGTGTTGCTTGAATTTCCAGCATCTGCAGAATTCCTGTTGTTTGCATGGTATTGTAGATGGGTTTTCAAAAATTACAGGAGGATATTGATCAGCTAAGTTATTGGGCCAAAGAATAGTAAATAGTTTTCCATTCAGATAAGTGTTAAATGTTATATAGTGTTGTGTCAAACAGGTTGGGGGCCTGAGCCCTATGGAGTGCTGTGAAATGCTATACTATTGAAATAAAATAGAATTACTAAATTCGAGATCTTATTCCCCAATGAACTCTTTATATTAATTCTAAATAAATACATCAGTATGGTTCACATCCTAGTGAATGGATGCAAGGCCCTCAGTCTTTGCTAATTTATTTACTATTTAAAAGGTATGAACACTAAATATCAGAACATGAAACACGAAGTAACTGAAGAATGGGGAAAAAAAAGGATGGTGAATAAAATGCTGCAAATTCAAATGCAGATCAGGCAGAACGAGGATTTAAGGGTCTCAAAGAAAATGATGTTTTTGCAAAAGCAAAGTTAGAGCACCACATCACATTTATCAACATGGATACTGTCACATAACTACTTCTTTGTTCCTCACACGTCATTTTCTGTACAAATCACAACAAATACAATTAGTTACATTACAATTTTGACAACAAAATTCCTGAACTTTTTCCAGGAACTTCCCAACTTAAAGCAAATTTGATTTAAAAAGCAGTCATTATTCAGCATAGGCCAACTAGAACTGAAAATTTCCAATTAATATTAAAGTACAAATATAAAAGGGAAGGGTTTTTTGGGATGGTAAGATCGTAGAGCAAATGCTATATAAAGTGGAAAAGACAAGTAGGGCTGCCAGAAGAACAGAAGTAAATGTTTACTGCCTACTAGGAAATGAAGAGAACATGGAAAATTTCCTGAGCCAATATGACTTTAAATTGGTGACATTCCTCCTGTAAAGTAAATTTCACTTATCCACTCTTAAGCACCATTATCTGACAAATAACTTGCCTTGAGAAAATATCCCAAAGTTTCTTACCTGGAAATTCAGTCTTCATGATATCTACACCGACCTGAAAAGCAGACTCCGCTGCCAGAACAGAGTAATCTCCTTGATGTGAAATATTGAAGTTAAAATTTGGGATTGCGTCAAGGATAGGATGGGCTAGAAATGGTTTTCCTTTGGCTGTCCGTTTTAATTGGATTTCATTCCAAGGTATCTTCAGCTTTTCAGCAATTAATTTCCTGATCAGGAGATGTCCACTCTAAGAAAATAAGTGAAGAGAAGCTGTGTAAGTGATGTGGTAATGGTGACAATGCTGATGATGGAGGAGCAGGAACTGTTCAACTGTACAGATTTTAGCAGAACGGTGCTTATTTCACATTATACTGAATAAATCTAGTCGGGACAGCACCTGGTCCAGCTTTGAAGTTACAACTATCTTCTGATATTCAGCTGAAAGTGACAATATGAGCAATTTACTAGAAAACTATCAACATCTATGGAATAATACCTGGAAAAATATTCTGAACGATCACATCTTTCCTTTTCATTCCAGATACTGGTTCTAAATGTTACATCAATACTTCTATCAGTAATGATTGCTCCACTGGAATGAGAATATTCCTGGATGTTGTAATAAAGCAGTACAGTTATATTTCAATGATTTTATTCCCTGAAAAGGTACTTCTCAGCACAGCGATTGAAATATTTCTGCATGATGAGCAATGAGTGCATTCATAAGATACGCTTAAGGGATTTAAAATATATAAAAAAGGCTAGCTTTTATTAAGACAAAGCATATTTATAATCCATTGTTCAACTACAGAATTCCATTTTCAGTTCTAAATGAGCGCCAGGGCAATCAAAATTATTGTTTATTTAAAATACAGACGTTGCTGTTGTGCTGATTACATAGGTTAATTAATGATATGGCGATCTACATCATATAAAAACAAAGAAAATAGCGTAAGATATTCACAGACATTCTTTTACCCATTTGTTTGAACCCATTTCTTTTAAGAAAAAACTACACAAAATAATGCTAAAATTCATATTTGCTAACTTGCTTGGAGAATCAGAAGCACCTTTTAATTGCTTAGGTATACTTATTAAGACATAGGAAGCTTTCGTTGTGCAGGGGAAAATAGCCAGCATATTATTAACTATCTCCATTATACACCAGTACAGCACTCTGCGGTACTCCATAAAATAATCCTGGTTTTATCATTGAAGGTGGGATATACTTAAATTAGAGGTAGCTCAAATTTCCCAGGTGATTCTTAGGATGAAATGATGGAGGAGATTGGGCCAAAGGAAGATGAATTAATTGAAATACAGTATACAGGAATCTGAAGGACTTGTCAGGGTGAATGCTAAGGCTATATTTCAGAATCAGAATCATGTTTACTATCACTGGCATGTCGTGAAATATCGAAAAGAGTAAACAGTTGACCTTCTGGGCTGAGACCCTACATCAGGACTGGGGAAAAAGGGATGAGAGTCACAGTAAAATAGTAGGGAGAGGGGAGGAAGTAGTACAAGGTAGCAGGTGAAACCAGGAGAGGAAGAGGGGTAGAGTGGTGAATTAAAGAGCTGGGAAGTCGATCGGTGAAAGAGATAAAGAGAGACTGGTGAAGAAAGGAGACTCTGATAGGAGAGGACGGAAGGCCTTGGAAGAAAAGAAAGGGGGAGGAGTACCAGAGGGTGGTGATGGGCAGGCAAGAAGACAAGTTAAAAGAGGGAAATGGGAATGAGGAATGGTGAAGGAGAAGGGGGTGGGGGAGGGAAGAACTACCAGAAATAATTACCCAGGACCCCTCCCCCCATCATTCCCCATTCCCTTTTCCCTCTTATTTCCAGCATCTAGATTGTCTCGTGTTTGTGTTGTGAAATATGTTGTTTTGCAGCAGTACTATGTTGCAATACATAACTATAAATTACAATAAGAAATATATATGAAGTAATAGCTTGCAAACCCTGCCAGAGGTGATGTGCATCCAATTTCATCTCTAACTTCAAATGGAATTGTTTTTTCACTCTTAAAATAGCCTTCTATAATTCATATCTGGACTTCCTGTATAGTTCTGGATTACTGGTCTTGAATGCCACAGATCTAGCCCTCAGTTGGCTATATATCTCCTGCTTCATTCATGGCCTTTGGTGTGCATGTCCAGTATGGTCTCGAAGGCACACATTCATCCACAGGTCTTGATGTCAGTGTTCATTCAGATTTGAAGGTGAATCCCTGAATATTGTCCAGTCCACTGACTCAAAGCAGTCCTGTAACCACTACTTCTCCTCCCTTGACTATACCTTCATGATCCTCACCACTGGTGCTGTGGACTTTAGTGCCTGCCTGTATGCCAGGGGTAGAAGTACAGCCAGGTGATCAGACCTTCCTTAGTGTAGGTGTGGGATGGTATGGTAAGCATTCTTTATAGTGGTATAATAGTGGTCAAGGGTGTTGGCTCTTCTGGTTCCACGGGTGAAGGGTTGGTGGTAGTTGTTCAGAGGTTTCTTCAAGCTGGCCTGTTTGAAATCCTCCTCAATGATAGGAAGGCATCAGGGTGTGCCGTTTCATAACGAATGATCCTGGTGCTCAACTCCTCCAGTGCCTACCTGATGTTGGCCTGAGGTGGAATGTACACTGCTACCTGGATATCAGTGGAAAACTCCCTTGGCAGGTAAAATGGGTGGCACTTGACTGCTAGATGTTCCAAGTTAGGGAGCAGGATTGAGAAAGAACCTCTACGTCTGTGCACCATGTGTTAATCGTAAAGCATACTGCACCTCCTCTACCTTTAAAAGATCCAGCTGTTCTGTCTTTGTGGTGAATGAGGAAACCTTTGGGCAGTACCACTCCATTCGAAATGGCGGTGGTGAACTAGGTTTTTATGAAGCAAAGCAGACAGCGGTCTCTGATACTGCAATCTTGCTCTGAGGTCTTCAATTTCATTTTTTAGAGACCATACATTCGCCATCAGGATAGTAGGAGTGGGTCTAAGGCCTCTGCATTTCAATCGTACCTGTAAACCCAGCATGCCCTGCACACTTCCTTTTTGTAAAATGGAAACCATACTTGCGTCCTGAGTGTGCCAATTTTGAGAATCAATAGATTTTTTAAATGGTCTTAAAACAATATTGCTTTCTGAAGTACCCACGGTTGTGATTGTGGATTTCAGCTGCAGTAGATATAAATGGGAATATTTGACAATCCCACAGGAGTTGCACTCAGTCACCACTTATCAGCGCCATCTTTCTACACTATCTTGGTTCAACTTACACCTACGGGACAGTTTGACAATAATGTGTTGCTGTTTCATGGTGGAGCTCACAGGAAATGTCTTCTTTACAAGTGTTATGAATCTAGGAATTCTCTGTTGCAGAGAATTGTGGAGATTGAATTATAGGATTATATTCAAGTTGGAGATAGATCTTAGGCTTTTAGAGGAGTCAGGGGTTATGGAGAATAAGCAGGAAAAGAGATGAGGTCAGCCAAAATCTTACTGAATGGCAGTGCAAACTGGAAAAGCTGTAAAGCCTTATGCTTTTTATGTTCTTAAAGGCAAAAAGCCAAGTTATTACAACAGAATCAGAAAAAAAAACTGGAAATAGTCAATAAATCATGCAGGTGTGTCAGCTAACGTTGAGTTTTAGAGTTTCCATGAGAACAAATGAAAGTTATTCAACTTGAAACACTGAGTTGAATTATGCTCTCCGCATTCAGCGGTTCTGCAGGAGAATGCTGGCTATCTGGCATTCCATGTCCAGGACATCTCGGAATTCCAGGTGTGCATTAAAACATTGAAGTCTAAAATATCCTTTTAAGTTTGAATCCTACGCATCTGCACTCACACCCAACTGCTGGACTACCAAGTCCAACAGCACAGTAATGATGTGCAGAACCAAGTCAATGATCCTGTGAAAACTGCAGAGTGTTTAAGCTATTTTAGCTTAAAACATAAATTACTCTAATATGTTTGATTTAATTTTCTAAATATTATTTGAATTAGTTAAATTTATCGATTATTTAAAATATCTCCGACTAGTAGGATGGCTGTGGGGTTGGAGCTACCCAAGACCTACTTACAGCTCAGGGGTGGTTTTTTACCTCATTCCATCCTTCATATTGAAAAAAATGCAGGCCAGGTGAGTAGGCACAGCAGGGAGGTTCTGACACTGATTGGTCCAGCAGGATTTGCCTCCAAATTTTCCACTGTTGAATCACAGAGTCTACAAAAATATACAGACATTGATAGAAAAGGTTGAATGCCCGAAATTTGCTAAACCAGAGCTACCTAACCTAATCCCATTTTCTAACATAGAACTGTTTTGGAATGGTCATGGGTTTTCAAGTGCACATTGAGTATCTTTTAAATGTAACAAGGGTTTCTGCCATCCTTTCAGGCAGTGAATTTCAGTCTTCTAATCATTACTGGATGAGAAAAAAATGTCCCTGGAATCCTTTCAGCAATTAGTTTACATATATGCCTCCTGGCCTTTGAGCCCTCTGCAAAGGAAAATTGGTCATTTCTATTTGAAATTCAGTTCGTCCCATTTACTCTCCATAGACCCCTTAGAACTTTATATACCTTAATTAGATTTCTCCTCAGTCTCTGCCATTCCAAAGAAAACTACCCAGTTTTGGCAACATCCCAAATGGTTCCCTCTGCACCCTCTCTAATGCATACACATCCTTCCTGTAGAATGACTATCAGAACTGCATGCAGTACTCAAACCATGACCTAATGAACTTTGTGCTTTGTCTGATCCTGTTTCCAATCAGCTGAATAATATTATTTTCATTCTTTTTTCAAACTTTCAGCACTGATAGAATTTTGGGTTTATACAACATCTGTACTGTATTTCAGAAACGAAACCATGGATTCCTTTTTCTTACAAGCAGTGTGAAGTTCTGGTTAACTAATTGCTAGAGATGGGCAGCTATCAACTGCATTTCACCTATTAACGAGACAAGCAAAGACAGTCTATCAGATCTAAAGCACAAATTACCAAGGATAAGACTACTGCAGCAAAATACTTCATTTTATTCAACAAAAGGTACTGATTTTAAAGAGAAATATAATTTTATGGAGAAGCATCTCACCTGCCAATATCTAAGTGGTTTCTTACAATAGAATGCAATTATCCAAACACAGTAATTCAAAACCATTAGAATTGTACTGTATCACTTAACATGACAATTCCATTTTCACACAGAATTCTCAATAAGAATTGAGATTTTAGTTTTGATGTCTAGAGCATTTATTATAAAGAAAATAGGTTTAAATATCTGTGCTATCTTTTTCCCGTTTTTGTCATGTTATCAGAAAAAGATACTGTCAAGAAGACAGAACAAAGATACTGTACATCTCAAAAACAGAATATGCTGTGAAATACCCAACAGGTCAAGCAGCATTCCTAGGAGCAGAAACGAAATGAAATGTGATAACCTGGCATTAGACTAATCAGGATGAAAGATCACCAACATGTATTTGTTTCTCTCCATAGAAACACAGATTTTTATCTATCAGTCATCTAACATGACTGAGCTAGCAACTTTTGTGCAAAATTTGTCAGTGTAAAGTGTAATTTTAAAGTGTAATTATATAGAGCTAGGGTGCCAAAGACTTTTGCACAGTACTATATATTGGTTAAAATAGGAAGGTGGTTTGGAAACAGAAATAAGAGCTCAGCAGGATTAAGTGTTATTTGGTCACTGGGTAGACATTACAATACTGTAACATAAAAGAAGGCTCTTTCTTGAAATAGAAAATAAATATTCAATGTTTAATTAGTCCACTGTGCAATAAGACCATGGCGGATCCGATCTCAGCTCCACTTTCTTGCTTATTCCCCATAACTTTTGACTCCCATTTAGAATAATAATTTACTTCAGCTGTAAATATATTCAATAATTCAGTCTCTAAAGCTCTTTGGGGGGTAGTGAATCCTGAAGATTCACAATCCCTCAAGAGAAGCGAGTAATGATTACTGGACTCTCTTGTGAGAGCAGTCAAATTTCTTGGTTAATGACAATGTTACATAGAGGAGGTGATGGGCTTCTGCAACTACACTGAAAGACGGTCTCTTACTAGCTTCCCACTGCCAATTATATTCTTGACCATTAACAAAATTGGCTACTTAGCAATGACCTTCTCTTTAGCTAAATGATTCATTGAATATAACTCTTCCCTATTCTTTACCAGATGATAACAAAAGAGTCAGAGAGCAATACAGCATGGGTTCAACCCTCACAATCTAGCCCAATTTCCTGTATTAGGGCTACAACCCTCATGTACCTATCCAAGTGCTATTTCAATGATGCACTTTTATAAATTGCCGATAGCAAGGGTGCCAACACTGACCCTGCAGCACACCACTAGTTATTAGTCTTCATACTGAGAAACAACCTTCAACCAGCACTCTGCTTCCTACCTCCAAATTCCAATCTACCCAACTAGAATAGAACATAATGGGACCTAACCTTTCAGACCAATTTACCATGCAGGACCTTGTCAAAGGTCTTGTTAAATCCAATATCCATTAACTTACCTTCATCTACCTTTCTGGTTACCTCTTCAAAAAAATTCTAAACAATTTGTCAAACATGATTTGCTATGCACAAAGCAACACTGATTTCTCTTAATTAAACTCTCACTATCCAAATCTTGGCAGATCCTACCCCTCACGATTCTCTCAAGTAACTTTCCCATCACTAATGTCAGGACGACAAGCCTGTAGTTCTCTGGGTTGTCCACCTTACCCTTCTTAAACAGCAGAATGCATTAGTCACCTTTCAGCCTTCAAGAACTTCACCAGAAGCTAAAAATGAAACATACATCTTCATAAGCGCTTCCGTTCTTGCTTCTCTATCTTCTCACAAAGTCCAAGGATGCAGTCAGTCAGGCCCTGGGGATTTATCCACCGTAATGAGCTGCAAGCTCAAGTACATCCTCCCTGGTAATATGAATGTTCTCCAAAACATCTCTACTTGTTTCCTTGAGCAACCAAGATTTTCTCCCTAGTAAACTCCAAAACAAAATATTCATTAATATTTCCACCCATCTCCTATGGCTTGAGATGTAGGCAGCCCTAATAATCTCTAAGGGGACTTAGTCTTTCCATAGCCACCCCTTTACTCTTGAGGGGTTTGCCTTAACCTTGCCTGCCAAATCCATTGCATATTTTCTTTCTGCCCACCTGATTTCATTCTCAGTTATATTCTTAATCATTTTATAGCCACCAAGGGATTCACTCATCCCTGACATCCTAAACTCAATGCAGGCTTTCGTGTTTTTTGATTAGAGCTTCAATAACCCATTAGCCAGGGTTCCCAAAAATCACCAGGTTTAGCCTTCACCCCAACAGGAATTGTTGCCCCTGGTCTCTTGATATCACACTAGTGAAAGCCTCCCACTTAATATTTGTTCCTGCCCCTTCAAATAGGTTCTCCGAATTGACCCCTGATAGATCTTCCCTAATTTCCTCAAACTAGACTTGCATCAGTTTAGGATCCTAACCCGTGGACCTGTATGATCTTTTTCCATTACTATCTTAAAACTAGTAGAATTATGTTCAGTAGTGATAAAGGCTCCCTGACTGCTACTTCAGATACTTATTCTGCCTCATTCCTACAGACGAGGTCCGGTATTGCACCTCCCAAGTAGGGCCCTCTATACATTTTATCCTGTACACATTTCCATAAGACATAGGCCTATTGAGCCTACACTGCCATTTGATCATGGCTAATTCATTTTCCCTCTCAATCCCATTATCCTACCTTCTTCTCACAACTTTTTACCACCCTACTAATTAAGAACCCATCAATCTTTTTTTCTATTTCAAGAAAGCTCCTTCTTTTAAAGTTATATACTGTGTATTATGCCTTTCCAGTTACCAAGTAACACTTAATACTACTGATCTAATACAAAGCTCTTATTTCTGTTCCAAACCACTTTCCTATTTTAACCAATATATAGTACTGTGCAAAAGTTTTAGGCCAGAAGTAATACGTGAGCAGGTTACTACGAGACAGCATAATATGCAGTCAAGTTCTGAAGGAAATTAAAAACTTATTGGAGTGGAGAACCTAGTAGATCAATCAAAGTAATTTGAGTAACAGGATGAGTGCAACTTATTGACAAATACTCTTACAACCTTTTGTCCAAGGTCAGGGGACTTCAATGAGCCAACATTGTACCCTCTGTACAACTGAAATTTTCAGTGACTGGTAAATATTGCCAGGATGGCAGATCACCTGATCCCAGCCTTGTCATTTCAAATATCTGCCAAGTTCTACACTCCACAACTTTACTTTATTCCCTTCAGGTCTTGGCTGCCTATATCCTACATTAACTTGATTAGATTATGAGATTTTTTTTATATACATTGCTGATTCCTCTGAAACTGGCACATTAAGTGCTGCCAGTACTGACTTACAGTAAGTAACTGAAACTAGAGTTGTCAATCCCCATACATGTATATTATCATATTGACAACATCAGAGGTTAAAGGCTAACAATCTGCCATGACGGTATTAGTTATGTATAATAGATCCCATTTGACCAGAAATCTAAAGTCATCCCTTTTCCACCATCTTGTCACTTTGTTCTGCTCTGCTCTTCCATAGTTATTAGTAAATGTTGCCCTTAAGGCCGTGCTTTTTACCCTTTCCCTTGCTCCCTAAAATCTACACGCTGGAGGACATCACCACCCTTCCTTTAATAGTAAGCAATGTCACCCTCGACTTTTGTTTCTTCATTCTTCCCCTTGAGAATGCTCTGCAGCTCTTCAGTGAACTCTAATGGGGAGATGACACTTTTCAGTCACTTGTCTTGTTTCCATAACAATCAAAACTCTCGTCACTTCTGTGCTATCATTTCTGACGACATATCTTCAACTTTAAACATTAACTGTTTCTCCTCCCAGACAACCTGTTGAGTATTTACAGCCTCTTCCGATTTATTTTAGATTACCAGCATCTACAACTGCATGGAGAGATTCAAGTTTGAGAACAAAAGTCTAGCCGATGCTTTATAACGTATAAGGGTTGCCCGAGAAGTGAGGTTGCTTGGTAAAGTGTTTATTGGGAATTGGATTAAAAATCAGAACTGCTTTGTGCTGACAGGCACAGTTAGGATCCATATACGTAGACTATGGTTTATTTTCACGGTATACCCATCGGTGCAAACATCCCAGATAATAAAATGTGGATTTAACTCTCAACCCCAGCATGTGCCGGATTAAAACAACACCCTCATCATCCTGGATTACCGGCGCATCAATGCAGATTCTGCCTGTGCCAGCAACCCCTTACAGAGCCCCCACTACCACCGGCTTCGCGGCTGCTGCAGTTACCATGGCGGCCTTGGCGTCTTTGGCGAAGACAAACTTGTCGATGCGCTCTCTCTCCTCCTCTGGTACACTGCGGGCTGCCAGCAACCACTCGGAGCAGCGCGGCTGCCAGGAGCCAAAGCTGAAAGCCCAGCGCACCCGCTCCATCTTCGAGCTGAGCCAGGCCGCCGCTGCCGCCTCCTTACACAATCTCATGCCCTCTAGGGCCACCACCCCGCCAGGAAAGCAGGCCGGCCATTGCCCAAATGCTCCGAAACAACCCCTTCAGCACCGCTCCATTCTCACCCTCCGACCTTTGTTCCGGAAGGAGCGTTCAAGGGAGAGCTGGCCAATAAGAAAGTGGAAGCGGGTTCTAAAGCGGGGCAATGCTGTTTGATTGACGGGGAATAACAACCAATGGGCGCGGGGCTGTGGCTAGCCTGCAGTGAGCGTGGACAGGTTCACCTCCGTTGTTAGGTTCTTTGTATTGGGAACGTGGACGCCGCCGTCATCCCCTCAGGTTTACTTTGAACGTCTTGTAGTTTAGCCACCAGCTATTTTTATGTGTGATTTTGTGTATATTGGATTGATTGTGTGCAGGTTTAAACAGTTTCCTATTACTTTCTCTGAGGATTTGCCTCGAGATAGTTTAGAGATTTCACCTATTGTTGTGTTTTAATGGCATAGTGGCCTGTTCTGCTTGTTCTGAAGCGTGAGAATTGATTTTTGGTAAAACTCCAAATGTTCCAGTGCAGATAAAGTGGAAATACAAGAGTTGTTCATAAATAATCTGAAAGAGAATGATAAGTTATAACTTTAAAGCCATTTTCCCATGTGTTGCAGGTTGGATCATTTAGGTTGGATGATTTTCAATTGTTATACTCATTGAGTGAAATAGTAAACAAGATGCTTGCTGGAGGAAAAAGTTAATACTTCAGATTAATGTCATTTTATTAAATCAGAGTGAGTTTATTAAGTTTAGGGTTCTGGAAGGAAACTGAAGGTTTCTGGAACTGTTGCAGTAGAGGTGAAGAGGCTTTGGGTTAGGCAAGCTTGGGGGGCGGGAGCTGATTCGCCTACACGTTATGTTTTATCGTTTTATGGGAGTGAAAGGAGGAAATAGAACACGTACCATTTTTCACAACTTCAGGCTGATCCATAATTTAGAGGTAAATCGGGGTAAAGTGATTAAACTAGGAGCCGAGAGAAGACTTCTGTTGATGCTTGAAGAGATCTCTCTTAGGACAGTACGGTACAACCTTAATGTATATAGCCATGCTGGATTATGCACACAGTAGGGTTTGAACCCACATATTTTTAGGCTTAGTGAATCCACTCATTTTTTCCAGTTCAGAACACTAACTTCAAGTCTAGGAATCTAGGAAATGCAGCACATAATCTATGCTAAGATGTTTAAGAACCTGATATAGACAAACCACATAGGCATTCATCAGATAAAAAAGTACTTTTACCCTTTGTTCTCCATTTTACCCTAATTATAAGACTCTAGTCTCTATAGCCTGCTTACATAACCCAATAAGCAGAGCACCAGTGGCTTTTGGCATCGTCTGATTTTGTGATTATGAGGGATGCTAACTTATTTACAGTGTTTTTTAAACTTGCTTTGATAACATTGAAGAAGGCAACTGTAAAGTACCTCCACATATCAACTCAAGGTTATTGCTGTGTTGAATCATAATTTGTTTAAGTGTAAGGAGTACCCACTCCACACTGGCCAAGCTTAAGACAGTCTTACTGTCATTGGTTTTTGACCCGTGCTTCACCATTCTTATTCAAGACACACAAAATGCTAATGCTGGAGGAACTCAGCAAGTCAGGCAACATCTATGAAGGGGAATAAACAAACAAAATTGCAAGCCAAGAATCTTCATCAAGATTTCCTCCTGATGAAGGGTCTTGACGTGAAACGTCAACTGCTTATTCCCTCCATAGATGCTGCCTGACTTGCTGAGATTTTCCAGCATTTCATGTATGTTGCTCAAAATTTCTAGCACCTGCAGAATCTCTTGTGTTTATTAATCTTATTCATCTGCTCAGTCTGAAACAAATACTGTTCAATCTCAATTTTCTGTTCAATGATGTGATAACCTAGCTGAGTTGGTTCCAAGTGCTTACATAGGGATGGCTGCAGTTATTGGACAAGGAACGGGTGAGTTACTGCATTGATTTGAATGGGAACTGAAGTACAACATAGCAGTTTTTCATTACCCGTTAATATATCACAAGAGATGCCAAACCGAGGTGCAAGAAGTATCCTTTGATGTTAAATCTGAGCTTGTATTCATCTAGATGCCCAGGATGTGGAGATAATGACTGCCTTGATACAGCGCTCCTGACAGAGAAATGGCATGCTTACTGGAAATATGTATTGATGTTCATAATTTCATAATTTGATGAATGTTTATATAAACCTGTTTCTGCATTTATGAGCTTGTTTCAATTGCACATCTTCTAATGTGATATATGAATTTAAAATACCAATTTGTCCAAAGAAATCACCACTTTCTTTAAAATATTATTTTAGAATGAAACAGTTCAAGAGGAAGAGGAAAAGCAACTTTACATTGAAAGAAACTGAAATCTTACTGAAGGAAGTGAGGGATAAGAAAGATATAATATATACACAGCAACATGATGCAGTAACCAATGAGTTAAAGTGGATGGCTTGGAAGGAAATAGCAGAAAAAGTCAGTGCTGCAAGTTGCAGCGAACAACGTACTGCATATGAAGTGAAGAAGAAATATACTGATTTGAAGTGTTATTTAAAGAAAAGAGGGAAATGCTTAGACAGGATGGAAGAAATAATGACTGACTGTAGCCCTACTTCACTACATGGCTTTAATGACAATGTTTTCAATGGCGGAACATCTTGTCATTTTGAAGATTCTCTATTGGTCAACGAACCCAATAGATCTGTTTGTGTAATAAAAGTGGAAGATGCAGGTGATGTAGAAGAGGAGGAGGAAGAGCAGGAGCCACAAAATACAGAGGTTTGTCTATTACTTATTACGGCATGTTCAAAGAGAGAGTGTGAAGGGCTTGGTTTCTGACAAATATGTGCATTTGGGAAGTTTATTGCTAAGAACCATTTGAGGAGCATCTCTGTAATTGAGAGATCTGAACACAATTGAAATAACATTAATTTAGAAACCTAGAAGCGTCCATTTATTTCTGAACTGCCCATGTACTCATCAACAAGAAGGAAGCATGAAAGTATTAACCAGAGGTCCATAAGTTATCAATCACTTGCATTCCTTCATTTTTATGACCTTAGACAAGTCTAATGCTTTTACGAGGAAAACCAGCCGGATAACGTACTTTGCAATAACTTTAAGTTTAGAATTATCCTCTACAACATGGTGGCACAGCTAGTAGAGCTGAAGAGCCAGTTTTCATGCTGTAACTCTGATTCTTTTAACTTTGAATAGCAGGCTGTGCTTCCATAAATTGCTACAAGTTTACATTTTGAGTTCTAAGCATTTAATACCAAATACAACTGCTGTAAATATTTAGAAAGCAGTACCATTGACAAATGTTCTGTATTTAACTTAATCATTGTTTAAAATGTTATATTTTACATGTACAAGCTATGTAGATTCACTTGTTTGGGATAACTTAAATCATTGGTTTTCAAAGTGGAGACCTGACTCTGGGGTAGGTTACTATATCCGTTTTTGTACAGTCTGGTACATGGACTGTAGAAGGAGTTATTATTAGCTTGTTTGGGTAAACCGTTTGGTTAAAGTAAGTTGTCTGAAAAACTGAAAACCACTGATCTAAATGAATTCTTTAAAGGAAAATGATGTCTGGATGAATCTAGCAAAGACAACATTTATTGTCCATCATTAATTATCTGTGATAGGATGCTAGTAAGCTGCTGCCTTGGACATTGCAGGCCTGCCTGCACAGGTACTCCCACAGCTCTTCTGGGTAGGAGGCTTCAGATTTAGATCCATTGATGATGAGGAAATATTTCACCTTCACACTATCACATTGGGATGCATACTAAAGGGCAGGTTGCAATTTGTTATTTCTGCACTGGAGAAAATGTCTACTCTGACAATGCCTCCCATGATTTCACAATACTTCTTTTAGGTCACCCCACAGTCTCTAGCACCCAAAGAAAATAATCCAAGTTTGTCCAACTTCCTCTTATAGCTGATGCTGTGTAATCTAGTCCACATCCTGGTGAACCTGTTCTGCACTTTCTCCAAACCCTCCATGTCCTTCCTGTAATATGTCAACCAGAACTACACACGATATTCCAAATGTTACCTAAGAAAAGTTATATATTTAATACCCTTGACTAATGAACACAAGTATGCTATGTGCTTTCTTTATCCATTCCCCCCCCCCCCACCTACTTGTGTTACCACTTTCAGGGAGCATTCCAAGATCCTTTATACATTAATGCTCCTAAGGATCCTCTGTAAATTGTATACTTTACTCTTACATTTGCCCTTCCAAGCTGCAACACCTCACACTTGTTCAGGTCAAACTCCGAGTCCTGTTTCTCTGCCCACATTTCCAACAGGTCAATATCCTGCTGAACCCTTTTACAACCTTCCTCACTAGCCACAACTCCACCACTTTTGTTTTAACTAATCATCCTGTCCATGTTTTCATCATACCTATCATAAACAGCAGATGTCCCAGCACTGATCTATATGGAAAACCACTAATCTCAAAGCTCCATTCAGAATAACGTACCTTCACCACAATCCTCTTCTATAGGCAAGCTAATTTTGAACCCAATCCACCTTCGTCTCCGTGGATCCCGTGTGTCTTAATCTTTTGGATCTGCCTGTCATGTATATTTTTAAAAGTATTTCTTTTCTTTTGCAGATTAGAAACATGGAAGAAGAATCTGGTGTCATTGCAAGTTCAATCCCTACCACTCGGGGACTGGAAGAAATTGAGAACCTTTCTGAAGTGGAGGGACATTCTTCACACTCTGATCACCCTGCTGCATGGAATTGCAGCTCCGAATCACTTTTCCTTATGGAGAAACAGCGGTTAGAACTGGAGAAGCAACGTGTGGTACTAGAATCCGAAAGACTGCAGGTGGAGAAAGAGCGTTTGCAGATTGAAAAGGAAAAGTTACGATACCTGGATATTGCAAATGAAAGGCTGCAGTTGGAGAAAGTTCGGTTGCAGCTGGAGAAGGAGCGTTTGCATCTCAAGAGAGAGAAATTGAAGCTATTAACCATGCAGGCCAATAAGTTATCACAAGAGAATGAATGTAACTCACTGACTGAAAATACAACTTTAAAGCCCATGGATATGGATGCAGAAAAATTAAAACTGGAAAGAGAAAGATTACAGATGAAAAAAGAAAGACTACAGTTATTGAATATTGAGACTGAAAAGCTGCAGCTAGAGAAAGAGCGTCTGCAAATTGAAAGAGAACACTTGCAGTTGCAAAAACATTGCCAAAAAAGTAATTCCATTTAATTATTAGCATATTGTTTTTCAACCTAAATCTAATCTAAATTGAATTTTGCATCCTATTTAAGTTACTTTTTGCATTGTGTTATAGAAAGTTCCATACAAATGCCATCCCGCAGTCTATTTTTATCTGTACATTTATGAAGAAATAACATGTATATGGTTAAAAATTTTATCTCTAATTTTGTGACCTCTTCCAGTCAGGCCAAACCTTAACATGTAGCAAAGGCACACAATATAAAGTGTTAAATTTGGACTTAAATTTTGATTGCATTTGCTTAATTTGTATTGATGTATGAATTAGTGTTTAATGGAAGGATCCTTTTAGTCTAATAATTTTTTCTTATAATTGATCTCCATAAAACACTGGTCTTGACGTTAATAACTCTTCAAAGGAATTGCAATCAAGCTACTTGTACACTGCTGGTTTATTTTACACTACCTCTAAAACCTAAATATTTTGGCTCACATGTATTTTTGTTGATTGATGTAAGCTTTTCAGCTAGTGCCTGAAATTATGCCTGTAACAACTGCTGGCCATGTCTACAAGGAGGGGAAGAGATGATGTACCATAGATGTGAAATATTTTTATGGTATCCTTGATGTTGCTGCTCCTTTTTGTCCTTATTGTAACAGTGAGCTTTTATTACATTCAATTATATTGATTACTTCAGTGAAATTAATTCATTGGAAGTTCTGAGATTTTATCTGTGCTTGCCATATTCAAATACAATTTCACTGATACAGCTCAACAGATTTTAGATGGATTCCTTTCTCATCTACCCTGCTTGGATTCAATGTCAGGACACAGAAATGAAAAATGTGAAATGCTGCACTGTGATTCCTCAAACTACATTAATATGACAATGGCAACAATCTATCCTCGTCACCAGTCCGGCCAAAGGAAGTTGGAAAATTTAGGTTTGATCTTTCAAAACACTAGTAAGAGGCTTTCTGTGCATGACCTTATTGTATTATTGTTCTTAAACTGTGTTAAACAAGTAATCATGTTCTTTTAAAAAGATAATAGGGTCATGGTAACTTAGAGTTAGGGAGAGAAAGAATTGGCTAGATTTCATGTTATGTTATTTCCATTGAAAAATGTTTTTCATGTGACTGCAACTTTACAGTTAGTAAAAGCTACCTTTAGCTGTGGTTTTGACATTTACCTCTGTTTACTTGGAAGTTAAACTGGTAAAAGAAAAATCCTTTTATTTTGTGGTTCAAGTATCATAGCATTTCAGTTTCTAAGTATGAGTTCATTTGATTAACTCATTATTAGTAGTTTATAAGTTTTAGTACAATATATTTGCACAGTAGATAGAAAACCAAAGCTGCATATTATTAGAAAATTTGCACTGTGCCTTTAGTAAGTTGAGGCATTGTGATAAATAGACTACTGACCTCTTCTATTATATCTCATTTGTTTAAATTATAATCCAGCGTTCAGAATAACAAAAAGTGTGCTGGAAATTTTCTTGATTTGAGATTTCAAGTGCTGGCTTCAATAAACTGTTGTTCAGTTTTAACCATTTTCACCCAACTCCTTAGATATATTTTCTGGAAGGAGGCAAGTTTACAAGTAGGATTAATGATAATTATATCTGTATCCTCCCAATTTATATGCCAATGCAAGAAATTCAATAATCCTGTTTTTGCAAATCTGAAGTAAATATTTTTGTTCTATCTGAATAGTATTTGAATGAAAATGAGATGATAAGATATGGCTAATGTACATAGTTTTAAGAATACTGTGAATTAAATTAAACTTCTAGTTTTCTGCAGGCATACCTTCTAATCCAAATAAAAAAATAAGGAAAATATCAGAAGTACTTGTTGGGTACCAAAGGGAGAACTAAGATAACACTTGTATGATGTATCAATGAACCTGCACTAATGTTTTACTTTACCAACAAATGGATAAAATTTCATTTTTTTGTTACTTGCACTCAATGGGCCAAATAGTGTTGGCTGTGTGTTTGAATATTGCTGTATTTCATATTTAGTGTGAGCAACCAAGGACAAGTTTCTAGGTCAAAGAGTTTAAAATGGTTTTTCAAATAACCTTCATGTCTTTTGTAATGCATGGAAATAGGTTGCATAAATCAAATGGTTAAGTTAATTTATCCTAGACTCTTCAGTTTTCTTAAGCAGGAAAGTTTATTCGTTAGGATCCTTGGCCCTGGATGCTAATCAAGAAAATGCAATTGCCATGTTACTCAATCACATAAACTTGCATCTCATAGAGCTGTTCATTGAGTACAGAATTTGGTTTCATCTCACAGTTCAGTTTCTTATGTGAAAAATGGCCACTGCAGTGAGGCATTGGTTCAAAAGATCAAACAACGTTAAGGACCTAAGGATATGTTTAGACTTCCAATAGAAAAGGGAAACTATTTAGGGAAAAAATAATCAGTACATTTCAATTTATTATACTGACAGACCAATATACTTACTTTGCTTTTTAAATACAAGTTACTTTAAAGTACAAATAAGTGATTGTAGTGGTGACTGTAGCCTTAATTATATGCTTGGAACTGAAAAGTTTTATGACCTAATTAAAATACTAAATATTGAGTATAATTTTCTACCAATGGTCTCAAAAGATATCCAGTAAGCAATGAATGCCGAAACTCAGGCAGTTCTATTAGTGGTTATAGTTGTTATTTACACGTTTTAATTGTTCAAATTCTGTACATCCGTAGATTTAGAAAGAGATATTGTTGCACAATGTTATCCCATTGGTGAACAAATCTTAAAATGGGTTCATAACTTGATTATAAGAGTTTTTTTAAAATGGCTTTTATATACAGTGCCAGATCATCCTAAAACGGTTTCTGAATATTTCCAGCCAAAAAGCTAGTCTGGTGTTGCACAAAGCCATTAAGTCCAAAAAATACCATTCAGGTTAAATTCCCATTCTGTGATATTAACTGAATTAACAGATGGGTCATTATTTTGATTTCATCACTTGAAAACTAGAACTGTTCCTGCTTTTTTTTTCCTGGTTACCAGTCAAAATCCCCTGCAATGAAATGTTTGCGGAGTTTTGATGGACTTCTTGGTTATTCCCCTATGGTCAGAATAGCTTTCAATTATCAGGTGCTATTTGCTTCCAAAATATGCAGAATATTATCCTAGTTATAGTCTGACTGGGGAGTAGAGAAAAAAATATTGGCCTGGATTGCGTTGTCTTTTACCAACAGTTCCAATTAGAATTGCTAGTTTTAAGTTGTTAGAATTGCCTAGACTTCAGTGCATGCGCAATCAAGTGTGGAAGTCTCCAGATGTAGGTAGCAAAGCTAAACGGAATTAAGACTAACTTAGGTTTTACTGCTGATATGGCACCAGCTTTGCAGTCTGTCTCGTGCATTTTGCAGACCCGGCCTCCTTAAGCCCACCCGCCATCACCATGCCGCTGGGATCCAATCTGCTGAGAGAGAGTGACATAGTTCTCCACATCCAGCCAAGTACATGCACTGTTTCTGGTTGGGGCACTGGACCAGAGTAATTTGCCTCATTATATATATTCTAAAATCAAATAAATTTTTAAAAAATGTACCACTGAAATTTGTACATTTTAATTCTAATAAATTCTCAAATTACAAACAATGTCGAATTATAATAATCTTGTATCAAATATTTTTTTCTGTAAACTTCAATGTTTGGCCCAACAACAGTGCACTGGTTGGTAATTTTGACAGTAGTGGAACCTGCAATCACAATTTATTCAGGAAATAATCTTTTATGATCACCTTAGCTACTAAATCACACAGATACATTTGAGTCACATTTTTCATGATGACTGTTATCCATAAGATAAATATTATTGTAAGGAAAAATGTTTCTGTTGGCTAGCTTACCAAAAATAAAGCTGGTATTTTGTAAGAAAATAGTTTCTGAGAGAAAAAAATATCTTCTGAATGTGTTTCTTATTAAAGTGGTTCTATAACTGTAAGAACACAACATTTGGAAATTTAGTTACGACTAGTGGTAAAATTTGTAATATTTAAATCAAAATAAAAGGAATTTTCAACCAACTTGTCCTTGGAGCCATGATTTTGTTTGCATGGATATTGTTGTTAAGCTAAGATTATCTGGTTGGTGCTGTACTTTGCTTTTTAAATGGTTATCAGTTATTTTATATTGAATTCCTATCAGAAAATGTAAGAACTTTACTGTTTTAAGGAAACTTACTCAAAACATATTAATTTAAAAGAAAACAAATGAACCTGTAGGACATTCTGAAGTAAATTTTTTACATTAAAATTTCAATTGTAATATTGAAACATCTCTCCAGACTTCCCAGTCAGAAATGAAGATTAAGTGTTTGAATGTTGGAATTAAAGCAATTGGTGTATTCTCAAAGCCTGAATTTAGGTATTAAGAACATTTTTATTTCATTTGTCAACACAATATTTTGTGTATTTTCATTAATTGGTGCTCTAATGAAGAGAGTGGATCAAGATTCGGGTTCAGATTTATTTCTCACCTGTACATCAAAGCATGCAGTGAACTACGTCATTTGTGTTAACAACCAACACACCCAAGGATCTGCTGAGATTACAAGTGTTTCCACATTCCTGCGCCAATGTAGCCTGTAGTGTTCAGCAGAACAAGCAGCAGCAGCAGCAACAACAAAATAAAATAAGATGACAACAGCAAAACAAGCCCCTTTCCTAGGGTTGCCAACTTTCTCACCCCCAAATAAGGGGCAAAAGGTGGCGTGCTGCGGCGGTGTGGGTATGGTGCAGGCCTGGGATGAAGTGACTGAGGGGGCTGGCAGCTGGCAGATGGTAACAGAGACCTTTTTCAAAAGAGAGAGAGAAAAAAAAACAACGATCCTGAATAGGTAAACAAATCTAATATATGAACCATGTATACATATCTTCAGTGCTATATATGAAATGTAACACCAAATTCAAGCACAATACAGAGCATAATCTAACACCAAATAACCCTATCTGTATGTGCCCATAGAGCAGAAGTATAATCACTGCAAAAGAGAAAAGTGGCGGGGGGGGGGGGGGGGGGACTCACCAAGTCTACTATTTCCATGGATGATATTTCTTGCTGCTCTTGACTGGTTCAAGCAGTCCTTTGTCCTTTTGCACAGCCAGAGAGAAGTCCTTACATGACAAGTCACAGTTCACAGATATGAGAAGTTCATTTTTGATCAGCTCTGTGCTGCATCTGTTTCTTATTAAATAGTCAGACTCATGGTCATCAGAGAGAAGATCCTCTCTACAAAGGCATTTGAGCCTGGCACACTGAGGACAAATGAGACAATCCTGAACATGTGGATCAAGTTGGCTTTCCCTACGCTTTGGAAAACTGCCACCCACTTCTCACTGGTGGATTTTGTGGTATCCTGTCTGGCTTTCTGTATTTCCTCCCGGCTGGCACAAAACTCTTCATAGAGTTGGTCCATATTGACTGTCTCTGTCATTTTGAGGGCAGCCACCACCTGCTCCAGGTCAGCGAAGGAGACTCCTCATAGAGGCCGATTAGTTTCAGTTTCATATTTTCTGGTGAGAAATCAAACCACTTGTCAATGTATGTAATGACAGAGTCATAGAACTTCACAGAGTCCTGTTGCTGCTTGGAGTTTTGTGCTGGCACTTGTTTTTCCATCAGCCGCTTGGTCTTGTATCCAAAAAAGCTGTCCTATTTCCGCTGAAGCATCTTCATTTTGAACTTTCGGACTTCCTCGTAAACATCTGTGATCCAGAGCTTTGTTCCCTCCAGCTTTTTTACGAGTTGGTAAAAAACACACCCCATGTTGTGGAAAAAGCAGAGATAAGTTTCAGTAGCTCCAGTTTTTTCTTCATCCTCAAAAATCCTCTTCAGTGCCACAGTACAGGTCTCAAGTGACCTGAAGTATGACGTAAGAGCTGGCCAGCTTTGCAGGAGACGTTCGACAGCTGGATGAAGAGAGAGCCATTGTGTGCAAATATGATGCAGAATTTCACGCCACTCAATGTCAACAAAGGCAAAAAATGAATGCAGTTCCTCTCTTCGGGAAGCAGATATTGAGAATTGGCTGTAGACCTTTAGAACAATTGTCTCAATATCCACTGACAGCTGATCACAGGCGTGCTTGCAGGCGTTGGGAGCTATGTGAGCTGGGCAATTAGCTTTCAGAATGTGATTGTTGGCACTGCTCAATAACTGGTAAACTGAGTGGTGTTTACCAAAGTTTACATTGGCATTATCTGCTGCATAGGCTGTGACGTGTCTAATATCCAGTTCATACTTTTCCAGACAGCTCATCAGAGCTTGATGTAGGCCATTTGCAGTTTCATCACTGTCTTCATAAAAGACAAGTAACTTGCACTGCACTCCATCAGACACAGAGAAATATCTCACGCACACTGGAAACATCTTTCTATCTCCCTTGTTTGAGGCATCAGTGGCAACTGAGAAATATGTGGACTCCGCGGGTTCACCTTCTCCTGTCGGGCTGACAGGCTTAACCCACGTCTTTTTTGCTTCCCATTGCTTGTTGAAGCTGCACAGTCTTTTCTTTTTTGCAGGTTTATCCATATCTGCACATGCCAAACCGACCAAACAACACCAGACGTTACTGAAACTTTTTGTTTTGGCAGGAGTTGACAAAATATAGCACACAACTGATGCGCATAAGGGGGCCTGGGATTGGATGACAGGTGAATCACTCGTGCGTGGCGTCAACAGCACATGCAACATGCAGGCCCGCTGTTGTATCAGATCTAGGATCTGTCTGTAAGTGTGCCCTCTGGTGATTAGAGAGTAGAAGCAGTCAAATATGGGACAAGGCGGTCCCGTATGGCACAAACCAAGTTAGCTCAATATACGGGATGTCCCGGCTAATACGGGACAGTTGGCAGCCCTACCCTTTCCCAGCCACCCACTCACACAGACAGGCCTCCAACCCTAGGACAGGCTGCCTCCTTGGCCTCAGATCCACAGGCATTGGGCCTCCGCCCTCCATTCCCTGGCCTGGATGCAGACATTGGGCCTTTGACCTCCAGTTAAGCTGGCCCAGGAACTTCGACCTGTGGTTCTCTACCTCCAGACTTGCCCACTTCAGTCTTGGACCTCCGGGTTGACCTTTGGCCTTGTCATCCGGACTTTACCAATCTCTAATGTTAAAAACAAACATTGTGTTTGTTATCATTTGACTTAATAAAGTTGATCAATGAAAAGTTTATACTAATAAAAAGGAATTTAAAGAATTGTGGCTGTCAGCTTAAATTAGCTGAAACTCCACTTGATGGATCCAATGAAAATCCACTGATATTTTATAAGCAACACACACAATTCTGGAGGAACTCAGCAGACTAGGCTGCCTGGCCTGCTGAGTTCCTCCAGCAGTTTGTGTGTGTTGCTTGGATTGCCAACATCTGCAGATCTTCTCTTGTTTATGATATTTTATAAATTCAGTTTCTAGTATAAAAATAACTTGATAGGTAAGTTTAACTAAAACCTTTGGTTATTGTTACTTTCAGCCTTTGTGCCTAGACCAGCAGCTTGAAGGGAAAAGAGATCTGCTAATGAATAGGTTTGTGGCAGAGTTGCTCGTGACCTGTGGTGTCAGTGGGCCTGTGAAATTCACTCTAAGCTAAATATTGGTCTGTGAATGTGTGCCAGGGCAATAGACAATGCAGTTCGTCCTGATTCTGCACCTGAAAGGCAACTTTGTCACAGAGGGTGGTGAGTACATGGAACGAGCTGCCAGAGGAAGAGGTGGTGGCACTTACCACAGTACCATTTAGGAATAGGTCCATGGAGAGGTGGAGCTTTGAAGGATATGAGCTCAATATAGAAAGTTTAGACTACATGAATATGCACTGTGGTCAGCATGGACTGATTGGGCCGAAGGGCCTATATCTGTGCTGTATTTCTCTATGACACTATGCCAGGATAATGATGAGCATCAATTTTGCATGGCTGTCTGAACGTCACTGGGCCATTTCTCAAATCACAGAAGTAGGTTAGTCATTCCTATTGATTCTATGCTGGTACTCAGAGCAGCCTCATTTCTCCCATTTATTGTGTAACCTATTATGTTTCATGTGCCCACAAACTTCCCTTTAATTTCATGTCCATTATCTAATCAGTAATTTACAGTTGCCGATTTGCCCACTAAATGGGGGCCATCTCTCTGCCCCTTGTTAGAGAGAGAGCCTGTCGCATGTTGAACTGTCGGGTAAACTATAGTTTCTGTGGACTGCTGATTGTGGTCTCTCTTTGGGGGCTTTGCGCTGTGTGGTGGGTGCTGATGCTTTCTGCTGAAACGGTTGGGGCGGGGGTGGTGGGGTTGATGCTTTGCTGCTGCTTGCTTTGCTTTGGGGTTCTAACATTTTTCTATTGTTCATTCTACTGGGTTCTTCTGTTTTCGTGGATGTCTGTGAAGAGGAAGAATTTCAGGTTGTGTACTGTTTACATTCTCTGATAATAAATGCAACCATTTGATCCAGTATGCCTTTGGAGACATAGACTACAGGTGTTGCAATCTGGACCAAACAAAAATTATTGGAGGAACTCAACGGGCCAGGCAGCATATGCATTTGGAAAGGAATGGTTGATGTTTTGGATGAAGACCCTTCATCTGAATTGAAGGAGAGGAGATAGTCAGTATAAGGGAGTGAGAGAGGATTAATTGGCAAATAAAGTCAAAGTCAAGGGGGAGGGTGGAGATAGTGATGGAAGCTGGACGGTGATTGGTGGAGGAAATAAAGGGCTTTATATAATGGAATTTGATAAAGGAAAGATGTGGAAAAACCAAATATAGAAAAGGGAATAGGGGACTCCGTGGAGGAGTGTGTAGGTGATCGGGAGGTGGAGTCAGTTGGGGGAGGGAAGGGTGATAGAGATGACTTTGGGATGCGAAAGGAAATGAGCAGCCCAGTCCAGGAATAATGTGTAACCTTCACGTTCAGGGCACGTTATTGAATTTCCAATTGACGTACACCTTTTGTATTCTTCTGCTAAACACAGGTTTATTAAGTTCTAGTTAAGAATGATCTTAACTACCATCCCAATGCATCTTCTGGTGACTTGGCTATGTCCGTACTTTGCTTCTGAACATCTCTGCCATGAAAGTGAACTGCATCCCACGACAGAATCGGTGCCAGTGTTGACGGGCACCTCAAAAGGCTTTTCTCAATCTTTCTCACTGTGTCTGACCTTCAACAAGTGTCCTGCTGGAATGCAGCTAACCTGCAGAAATGGGAAACTATTCAACCTATGTAACCTCCAGCCCAGAACCAAGGTCGCCCGAATATTATTCATTGAGCTATACAACTCAGATGATGTTTGCATATCTTCAAAGTAAAAGGCCAATTTCCAAGTTATTGTTGATACATTCACTGAAGCCATATGAGAGATTGGGTCTTACACAAAGTATCAACAAGGCACTGATTCTCAACCAACATATGCATGGTGTACAGTCACGCCCTCTAACAATAAAGATCAATCATATGGTTTTGGAAAATATATAACACTTCCACATCTGAGGACCATCCCTCAACAGAGGTTGATATTGAAAATGAAATTCAATAATATTAAGTGTACTAGCATAGATGTCACCATAAGGAAAAAGACTTTGAAGATCAAACTCCGTACAAAGCTTACATTGTACTGGGCAGCAGAAGGTACCTCAAAGTACTGGCGAGATAACAAGTGATTCTGTCCTCGCAATATCCTCCAAGTCCCTTGGCAGATTAGGAAACCAACATCCATGTCACTGAGGTCATTATTACTCACTGAGCTCTGGTGAGTAAGCTATGGTACTTACACGCTTATCACTAGACTCCTCAAACAGACTCTTGGTTCTGTCTCCAGGTAGTTACCAGTTGCTTCTAAAGAACATTTGGGATGGCATCAGGAACCGTGAAACCATTGCTCAGCAGAACTGGAGGAAGGAGCATACCACCTCTAAACTATCCATCCATCCTCTGGAAAGGTCTGTAGGTCTCTCATTGACCCCACCAATCAGCTCAGAACCCACACAACAGAACTGAAAGGTGGTCATCTGATTCTCAAGGTAGTGGCCAAGAAAAACGTGTTAGCTTTAACCCTTCCATCTTTCAACAGTGTATTCCTCCTGCTGACCGTGTCGGCCACCCTCATTTTCAACAACAGTGCTTAATTTGCTTTAGAGTGTTTTATGTATGTTACAAGTGAAAATATTACACTATTATTAATTCTGTTGGTTCCTGATCAGTTTGCATGAAAACAGAAATGCAACTCAATTTTTAAAAAATGGTTATGAACTCTGTACTCACCCTTACAACTACTGAGAAACAAGTCATTAGAATTCAGAGTTCATGGAGTCCCTAGGTCACAGAAGGCCTTACTTGTGAAAATCCAACCTTATGCAGATTCTCTCAGATTCTGCCCTCAGGAATAACACTTGAACCTCTGGGAAACAGAGCAGAAATCACCCTTGGGAGAACCCAATGCCATTTCCATTCTGTCCTTCAGGTAAGGCCAAATGTTACAAACACCAAGCCACATCTCATTAGCAGAACTGCTTATTAAACTGCTGATAGTTTGACTGATGGATCAGCTCCCAACCTCCTCCCCCTGCTACCTCTTCACCAGGGCTGCATTCAGACACGTTTGTCACAGTTGACAACTCCCACCCCCAATGTTGTTCTTCCCCAGTCTACTCTTCCAAATCAATCCTGAGTGCTGTTGACACTAAGGATTTCACTGTATGATTCGGGTCTGGGGTGGGTGGAGGGAACTATTTCCTTCTGATTTACGGAAAATTCAGTTAACAGACTGCCCTTGGGATTGTAAACCAGGGAGCCTCGACACTGTAAATTTTGATAATCCACTGTTTCAAAATCTGAATTGTTCAGCATTTGGCTCACCAGGTGATGTTTGTCACACTA
Source organism: Mobula birostris (assembly GCF_030028105.1). Classification (NCBI taxonomy): domain Eukaryota; kingdom Metazoa; phylum Chordata; class Chondrichthyes; order Myliobatiformes; family Myliobatidae; genus Mobula; species Mobula birostris. The sequence continues at coordinate 51,206,845 of NC_092376.1, forward strand.
GCCAGGATGATTCCTGCACTCCTTTTTACTCACCTGGGTTCATGTTAAGTCTTTTGTCTTCCAATTGCCTTGATTTTCATGCTCCCTTGAAACCCACCTGGTTCGGTTTCCAATATTCCCTTGAAATTTACTGGATTCGCTGGAACAGATGTCATTCTGTTGTGTATAAATTATTGGTTCTCAAAAACTTCATCACGAATAATAGATCCCTGCAGCTCAGAACAAGACCATTCACTCCGCTTGTTTATGTCAATTCTTGGTAAGTGCACTTCCCTCATTTCCCCTTGTCGCTCATTTCCCTCACCATCATAAATTTATTCAAATCCCTTTGGAAAGTCACTGTTGAATTTGATTCCACAACCCATTTCAGGCAGTGGATTCCAAACCATCATGCATTCATGCGTTAAGTTTGTATGTAAATATGAAATAAAATACTCCATGTAGCACAATGAGGTGTGGATTTTACCAACATTCTGATATTCAGGGAAATATAAGAATTATTCAGTTTTATTCATTTTAGTGGGTACAAAAACACAATTTATTACACAGTACAATATTTTGTTTTGACTATACATTGTAGACTGAGGTGTAAACTAACATTCCCTTTCAAGTTAAACATATGGCAGTTTGAATTATGCAATATTTGTAGTGAATGAAATGGAAACATCAAACAAGAAGACAATGTGTTTTCTTCATTACAAAATTATTTTATACGTTAATAAGGTGTGGCATTATTTTTCTATATTGCAACAGAATCTTCCCTAAATGGTTAAAAAAAGATTTTTTATTTCCACTACTGATTTCTTTTTCTCATTAACATACTTTCATTAAAAAGCAAGCATTTTGTTCCTTTCAAAAAAAAACTTCCCTTTTTAAAGAAAAAAGATTAACATTTGCAGTAAAATTTTCACAAATTTTACATATTTATTATTTCCCTTCACGTTTCCATTGTTTGTTTTCCAGGATAAGTGGTTCACTCCTCCTTACTCTATGGATAATCTGAAACTTAGACACAGGCTAATATGTTCATTAATTGCTATTTTCATAATGTGTCTCAAGACAAAAGCCAAGTGTGATTTCTTCTAGCAATGGGACCTTCACATCTGGATTTCTACTGGTAATGATTTTGTTTCCTTAGTGGCATATATTTCTTCACATTTTTAGTTTCCTTGTTCTGCAACCTTGATGGAATTTTCCTGATGTCAGGTCGGTGTTGGGCTGTTTTAACCATAGCTCATGCACACTTTTTCCTAGTAATCTGTTTCAAGCAAGTTCTCTCCCATCCTGCTTTTAGCCTTCACTCTATGTGAGGATCCTTGCAATGTTGTCACAATCTGTGCTGCTTTCGCGTTAGTCACAGAGACTGTTG